>NW_022639451.1:2549924-2556433 GCF_010583005.1 Odontomachus brunneus
TCTGTGTTTGGTGGGATCAGAAGGGTGTGATCTATTATGAGCTGCTAAAACCTGGCCAAACCGTTAATACTGAACGCTACCGACAACAAATGGTCAATTTGAATCAAGCTTTGCGTGAAAAACGACCAGAATATAAAAAAAGGCAACACAAAGTGATTGTGCTTCATGATAATGCACCATCACACACAACAAAACTAGTCAAGGAAACGATTGAGGCGTTTAGTTGGGAAATACTTTCGCATGCGGCTTACTCACCAGACTTGGCTCCGTCCGATTACTATTTATTTGCATCGATGGGACACGCACTTGCTAAGCAGCGCTTCACTTCTTACGAAAATGTACGAAAATGGCTCGATGACTGGTTTGCTTCAAAAGAGTAACAGTTTTTTTGGCGTGGCATCCACAAATTGTCAGACAGGTGGGAAAAATGTATAGCTAGCGATGGGCAATACTTCGAATACAATATTTTTTATCATTTTCATACAATAAACGTGTATTTTCTATACAAAAATTCCGATTTCATATTTACATATCTGGTACCCCTGGGGCCCCCCATCTAGACCCGGTCTCCCCTACCGTTATCGTCTCCTTTACTAACAAGGAAAACAACACGTCACTAACAAGGAAAACGTCACCAAATCACTGCTGACAGAAAAGTAACTTGTAACGGTAACAGCGTTACGAGTAACGCGCCATTTTCCAGCCCCGGTCCCAACACGGTGATATTATATCCGGAATATCCGGATAGTATATCCAGCATTCGAGCCGTCGCAAGACGAGCCACTGGACAACGACACGCGTATGCAACACACGCGACAAGCGGGAATTAATGGGAGTAATCCTGTCGATTTGGAGTCGGGGGCGGTGTTCCAACGATTCCGGTCGATACTCGACCGATGTGCGAGCCGGATCCTTACAACGGCCTCGTCAACCGGCCGTCCACTTCTCCGTCTGCTGACCCGTCAATAGCCGTTCGGTCCTCAAAGTTTGCCTAATGGGGCTCATTCGACAGGCCGTGTGTGCCGGTACACACAGCCAGTCCGAGCCTCGAGATCCCATTATCAGGCACCCCGCATCCCCGCATAGACCAGGCTGGAAACCACCGTCTACAATTTCGCCGTCTGATCCATTCTACCCGGCCTCTACCGCGGTCCACTGTACGTTTCGGTAATGAGCCACTAATTGGCAATTGCGTCGAATTGCACCCTGGGCGCGCGCCCGGCAGAATTCTGCTCCGTTACGCGCCGTGTTCAGACATCGTTGTAACTGCTCTTGCATGAAACGAGTGCCGTTACTGATGAGCGTGAACAGCGATGCCTTGCTCTCGACGCAATTGCGCACACCGTAGCTCGACGTGGTAGCGCGCCGTTCTCCTTGGCAAAGGCCAAGCCGACCGAAGTGGAAAGCACCTGAGAAACCTTTCTCCACCCTGAGAAACATTTCTGAGACGCGACTCCAGCGACAGGACTTCGTTCCTCGGCCGCGATGCTCGTTATTCTCACGCGATGTCTTAGATCTCGCTCGAACAGGCCGTTGAATTGCGCAACTGTCGCGATATTCGCCTGCTCCCATAGCTGGCACCTTCCACTCTCTTGCTGCTCTCTTTACTTCTATTTTCCTTACCCTCGTGTGAAGTCAAAAATAGTCATTACAAAATCACCCGAATTCCTTCGTTATCGAATTCTTTTGTCACCCATCAAAGACCAGTCAGGCAATTTTCCATTATCGCCGAACGCATGGCCGCTAAAAGTATCGGTTGTTCCTCCTACATTGCACAAACCTCGAGTCACTTTGCATCAGCGCTGATCAAAGGCAGAGCGCAAAGTGATGTTGTGTATGTGTGCTTTATTCGCGATAGGGAACGATAAAACAGCCCGAGAACCAAGATAGACGGGGAGAGGGTGAGCAGGAATCGGTTGTAAAAATTGACATTGACCAGCGGCAGAGCTCGAAGTGATTCTCTGCGAAAAAAGCTCAGCCAGCCTCTGTACAGGAGTAATGCCATGCAGGTGGTCTGCGGTAATAAATTACCCGTAAGCGGTAACGGCGAGCTGCGACGGTCAGGTGCGCCCACAAAAACCAACCGGAATGGATTATTAATTACGATATTACGTCGACGCGCCGCCAGAGGGTCTGAAGGGTCGGAGTTGGAGAAGGTCGAGGAGGGCAGAGAGGAAGGAGAGAGAGAGAAGAGAAAGAGAGACGAGTTCTTCCATAGTATGCGTGCGCATTGTGCTAGTACAAAGCAAACTTTCAGCACGCCGTTGCTCAGCTTTGAATTTTGATAATCGAGAAAGATAAAATCGTCAAATGAAAAGACACGGGAGAACGCGACACGTTGCACCGCGATATCGCGAAAAAATTGGAGCGATTTTATTCGCGGGTTTATCTTTCCCTGAGATCAGCTCTTTAGAAAAGCGGGGAAACGCAATCGATACAGACGCTTCGCACATTCAATTAATCTGACGGGCGAGCGTACGTATCCGATAAATGGCGCATTGTAATCGAGTAGCCCCGACGCGCTCGACTACTACAACAATTATCATTGACATTATTCCGATATATCGCGAACACGATGCGCTACGAATATGTTTATCCGTACGATCGTTGCGCGAACGTCGCACGAGATAAACGAAAAATATTAAAGCTAAGTAATAATAATAAAAGCTGATCACGAGATAAATATGTTATAATGCTGTCAGAATCTTGGACAACGCTACAGTAATTACTTGGCCGATGAATAATTGATCGAACGCAATAAAGTTAAGAGTGTAATATTGCCTGTATCTCAAAAATAATGAAACCCGCATAGGAAATATTTTAGGATCTATATTAGGATCCAATCGATTTCCCACAATAATCGTAGGTTCTACATGGAAAATCTATGCAGAGATCTAAATATGTAAAGTTCTAAACATGCGAATCTAAGTAGAAAATACCCAGACAGATCCCATTTAGTCATCCCTAACGGTTCTCAAAAATGTTTTCTAGTTTATCTTTTAAATTAAAGTTCAGCAAAATATATGAAACATTTTATATTTACTCGTTACAAATATATATACATATACACATATTTATAAATTAAGAGTAAATATCCAAAGTGTTTCAAATATTTTGTCCCAGAAATCCACATAAAATAAATTAATATTTAAAGTGAAACAATATATTTCCATTTTGGAGAGCACACACACATAATATACACACACATAAAAACTTTAAATAAAAAAAAATATATATATATATTTTTATTTTGAAATATCTCTCTCTCTCTCTCTCTCTCTCTCTCTCTATATATATATATATATATATATATATATATATATATTGTTTTACGTTTTAACATAAAACATTGTAAACCAAAGAAAACATATGTATTGTCTCTATTGCATTAATGAAACTGATGCAGAAAACACTTAAAAAAGTTTGAGTTTCCTTAACATTTCTGTTCTAATTCTGGACAGATTACTCATGTTTGGGACAAAGTTGGACATTCTGATTGGTATCTAAGCTGTACTTGAGAAAATACTAAAAAATTTCTATATGGAAAAATTTATGAAAAAATTAGACATTCAATTCTATGTTGCATCAAAAAGTGATCACAAACAACAACATTGATTCAGAGTCTGGACTAAAAGCTATTCTATTTTCACGTTTGTTGACGTTTTTTGATGTTTTAATGACGTATCAATAATATTGATAATACGTTATTAATACGTCATTTGACGTTATCCTGCTACACGGAGAAAAATCTCAGTTTAGGGTAACTAAATGGGATGATCAGACGAAAAATTTGCTGACAATAAATAATATGTCTGTGATTAAAAATATTCAAACATCTCAAAAGCATGTCAAAAACATCGGAACATTCAGCTAAAATAGGAATATTAACTATTAGGTGTTCCGGTTAGTTTTGAGGGTTCACTGTAGATGGCTATAACTACAAATCTACTGAAAACACTTTGAAAATGGGTACGTCATGTCAAAGCTAGGACATCTCTACAACAACAAATTGATACATGTCCTGTGCATTCGTAAACATAAACACACTGTTTATGTTTATGACTAAACATGGAACGTGATAAAGAGTATTTTCGGCATCTATTACTTTACTGCTTTGATTCGAAGAAAACAACTGCCGAAGCTCATTGATTTATCTCAGAAACTTATTCTGAGCCTGCTCCATCAGTTAAAACATATGAGTATTGGTATCGACGATTTAAATGTAGTGATTTTGATTTGAAAGACAAAGAACGTTCAGTTCAACCAAAAAAGTTCGAAAGTGACGAATTGCAGGCATTGTTGGATGAAAACTCAGCTCAAACACTTCAAGAATTAGCTACAACATTAAATGTTGGTAAATCAACTGTTTCTGATCGTTTACACGCAATGGGAAAAATTAAAAAAGAAAGCAAATCGGTTTCACACGAATTGTCTGAATTGGCTATTCAGAATCGTTTAACCATTTGCACTTCATTGCTTTCTCGTCACAAAAAGAAGCAATTTTTGCATCAAATTGTAACTGACGATGATATGAAATGGATTTCAGTAGATTAATATTTAAAGTGAAACAATATATTTCCATTTTGGAGAGCACACACACATAACATACACACATAAAAAACTTTAAATTAAAAAAATATATATATATATTTTTATTTTGAAATCTCTCTCTCTCTCTCTCTCTCTCTCTCTATATATATATATATATATATATATATATATATATATATATATATATTTTTTTACGTTTTAACATAAAACATTGTAAACCAAAGAAAACATATGTATTGTCTCTACTGAGCTGAGTTTTCATCCAACAATGCCTGCAATTCGGCATCTTCGAACTTTTTTGGTTGAACTGAACGTTCTTTGTCTTTCAAATCAAAATCACTACATTTAAATCGTCGATACCTGTACTCATATATTTTAACTGATGGAGCAGGTTCAGAATAAATTTCTGAGATGAATCAATGAGCTTCGGCAGTTGTTTTCTTCGAATCAAAGCAGTAAAGTAATAGATGCCGAAAATACTCTTTATCACGTTCCATGTTTAGTCATAAACATAAACAGTGTGTTTATGTTTACGAATGCACAGGACATGTATCAATTTGTAGAGATGTCCTAGCTTTGACATAACGTACCCATTTTCAAAGTGTTTTCAGTAGATTTGTAGTAGATGGATATACTATGATAATCCTAAACGTAAAAAATCGTGGATAGATTCAGGCCAACCGTCGACATCGTCTCCGAAATGCAATATCTATGGAAGTAAGGTTTTGCTATGCATTTGGTGGGACATGAAGGGTATTATGAGCTACTGAAACCGAATCAAACAGTCACTGCTGAGCTTTATCAACGACAATTAATCGATTTGAATCGTGCTTTGAACCAGAAACGTCCAATAACAGCTCAAAGAAAACACAAAGTGATTTTGTTGCACGACAATGCTCGACTACACATTGCAAAAGCAGTTAAAGATACGTTATCGGAATTTCAATGGGAAGTCTTACCATATTCTTACCGCCGTATTCACCAGACTGTGCTCCTTCAGATTATTACTTATTTCGATCGATGCAGCACGGCTTTACTGACCAGCACTTCAAAACAGATGATGCAATAAAGAAATGGCTCGATGAATGGATTGCTTCGAAAGACGAACATTTCTTTTACCGCGGAATCCACTTATTGCCAGAAAAGTGGGAAAAAGTTGTAGCTAACGGTGGAAAATATTTTGATTAAAATAATTTAATGTCTCTCTAAAATATACGTGTTTCTTTTTTGCTCAAAACTCCTTAAAACTAAGCGGAACATCTAATATATATTATTTTAAATTTTTTTTAATGATTTTTTATAGGAACTATATGAGAACTATATGCTTTGAAGTTACTCTTCTGTTCTCTACATCTTCCCGTCATTTATTTCTTCCTGTTCGTATAAAATGTCACTTGAAATATCATAAATTTTCTCTCTCTCTCTCTCTCTCTCTCTCTCTCTCTCTCTCTCTCTCTCTCATTCTTTGAAAAAGAAAGTCTGCTTAGTGTTCCGTATAATTCTAATCTAGATTCAAATGAGACTTTTGCGATATGCACGCGCCAAACAAGATGTAACTTCAGATATCATTAATATAATTTTTTTTTAAGTTATTTCTATAGTTTTGTTATTCATTTATATATGAGAAACATACTTTTAAATTTTCGAAAAAACAACTTTTTTGGTCGTTTAAATAAATAATTTTTAGAGAGATTTTACATCGCAGACCGGTTTATACATTTTTGTATTACTAAGAACAAAAATGTTACTTATTGAAAGATGCGACTGAAGCTCGCATAAAGATCGACGCGTGTCATCTTGTGTAAAAAAAGTAGTGTTGCATTCTTGAATGTCTGTCACGATCCTGGCGTAATGAGTAACGTTTGACCGTCGTTAAGGTGCGAAACCTGCAGGGAGTTCCGACTCTCTCTCTCTCTCTCTCCCTTTCTCTCTACCTCTCTCTCTCTCTCTCTCTCTCC
>NW_022639451.1:2556478-2570698 GCF_010583005.1 Odontomachus brunneus
CTCTCTCTCTCTCTCTCTCTCTCTCTCTCTCTCTCTCTCTCTCTCTCTCTCTCTCTCTATCACGGTTGGCAAAAAAAACTTCAGCTTCCGACCGAACTTCCACGTACCTGCTCAGCTTCCAAACTTCACCAACTTTAACATCCATTTCTCAGTTGAGCCGCCTCATTAACTTCAGCCGCAATTTAAATCCGGATCTAATTTCGCTCTCCGCCCGTCCCGATACCTGGCTCCGAGAACCGCGGGATCATTAGAATGTTTTGAAGTTACTCTTCCGTTCTCTACATCTTCCCGTCATTTATTTCTTCCGGTTCGTGTAAAATGTCGCTTGAAATTTCGTAAATTTTCTCTCTCTCTCTCTCTCTCATTCTTTGAAAAAGAAAGTCTGCTTAGTGTTCCATGTAATTCTAATCTATATTCAAATGAGACTTTTGCGATATGCACGCGCTAAACAAAATGTAACTTCAGATACCATTAATATAATTTTTTTTTTAAGTTATTTCTATAGTTTTGTTATTCATTTTGTACGCGACTCTAAAATATTAAGTTAGCTAAACGGCTCGCTTCATGTTTCGAGACAAATTCAATTAATTAAGAGTTCAAATCCCTGGTTGATAGAAGTCGTCACAATTTTATGAGCACTGCACTTGGAATGACATATTTGAAATCGACAAAATACTGACTTCTGCAAAATTCACACTGTATTGATTGCATAGAATTACAAAAATTTAAAAATTTCTATCTCAAATTGTCACTTGACGGGTGCAAAAGTTCTACAACTAATAAATAACGGACGTATGCTTGCTCCAGGAAATTTTTAAAGAGTATTGTTGGATCCGAATTTAGAAGTTTAAAAATATATATAAGATTTACAAAAAAAGATTTCCATATATGCGTGGTTTCTTACAAAAGGTTTTCTCACAAATATAGTGAAACAAGGCAACACACATTTATATGAGATCTATTTGTACAAGAAATTCAGAAAAGATGGAGTTAGTGTTAGTGTTAGTGTTTATCCATGATAATTATCTCTATGTTATCGACATCTTTGGAGTCCGTCATCGACTTTGGCATCCCCTTGAGGGGAGGAACTCCGAAAATGTCGATAACTATACAGGTGATCAACGCTAACACGATTACCTTATCCTTTTCATATTTCTTATACATATAGATTTTATATAAATGTATTTTGCTTTGTTTTACCCTATATCTAGGAAAAAACCTAACCATGCACATATAGAAATCTTTCTGTGAACTTTTCGTATATTTCTAAACTTCTAAATTTAGTTGTAAAAGCGTATAATATTGTTTTTTTAATTTCTCCCAGTAAAACAAATACATTCGGTATGTACAAACTGCAAAACTTTTATGCCAGACAAATATTTACGATAATCGACAACTCGAGATGTCAATTTTGGCATTCTTTTTTCGTTTTGTCATATATTAAGCGATGTTCCAATTTATTTTTGCATGTACTTTTATTGTGTAAAAATACATTTAAAAGTAATTCAGTGCAACCATTATGATATAAATTTTGCAAAAAGAACTCATATTTTGTCGACAAAATTTTCAATGTGACATCGAGATAATTGTTTCGCGACGATATTACTATAAAATTATATTAAATAATGGTTAGTACAACACGAAAAAGCTCTACAAATCTATACTAAATGTTTATAAATATATGATTTTCAATATATAATATACGCTATTAGGAATCGTGACGTTGATTTTTTCATATTTTATCTTATATTTCGCATTTTTATTATAGGTCTTTAAGATTATTTAACTATCTTATCTTTAAGAAGATATTTAACCAAAAAGTATCAAAAGATATATAGTGCATAATGTATTACAAAATCATTACAGATTAGCTGTCATATACATAAACCGTTATCATAAACTGTATACTTTATATATCAATTTCTTGACAACTGAATGGTCAACAATGTTATTATTTTTTTTACAATATTTTCACATGTCTCTTTTATCGTCCTCTTGTTTTGGTTAAAATCGTAAAAGTAATTTGGTTGCTGGAATTGAAAACGTGATATCGGAAACCGTTTCCATAGCTGTGATACATGTAAGCAGTGCTAACTTCGACTTCAATTACCTCAGTTTCGGCATGGCCTATCTTTTTCTAATTGCAGATATACGTATCGATCATATTTCGATTAATGTACTGTCGAAATTTAACAAGACTCTATAAAAAATACACGAACTCTCAAAGTATCCAACTAAATTAAACATATTATTAAACAAGTAAGAACAGAATGCCGATGTTGGAGCGAATATATTTTTGCTAAATGTTGGGACAATGTTTGACAGTGTCAACACACGTACCAGGATAGGCTTTCAAAACAAAGAATTTAAAGAGATTTATAATAGATTTAGTTTATGAATACAGTCACTTTAAACAGCCAAGCGTGAGAGAGACTGCTTCCTTTGCAAATTTAACCTCACTGCATTCGATGCCAATGAATTATTCATCAACCAAATAATCGCCGTCGTTGCCCATGACTCCTCGCCAACGTTTTGGCAGCGTTACAACATATCCCAGCCGTGAAAAACGGCCAGTTTATCGTCGGGGAATGATTGAAAACCGAATCGAGCTTCTAGAGATTGATCCAGCGTGAAATAATACCGAGCCATAAATTCACATTTGTCCACCATCGCTGCAAACAGTCGTCGATGTCTCCGCGTTCGTTTCACACACGCCACTCACTCGTTACAGTCGTCCTCCATTCGCGTCGCAGTCGTTCTTAGAGGCTCGCTCGATAGCGATTTTCTTCACCGCCATTAATCGCCCCATTATTTCGTCCACGACGCGACATAAAAGAGCTCCCGTCCACGCGGGCGAAATGTTCGCTCCATTAGGAAAAACGCCGCTACATCAGAAGCAAATCGACCCGCAACCCGGCGCTCCCGGACGCCGTCCCTCCCTCTCCCCTCCCGCGCGAGGTGCGCGACCGCTAATTGCGTTTGTCATACCGATAATTAATAATGCATCGCTCGGAGCGGCACGACGACTGACCGGCGAATTAAATGCATTAACGACGATAATCGGGTTGCGGTGAATGCCAAATCGAAAATACACCGGCGGGGAGTTATTGAATGCAAACGAGGGCGCGATCAATCATCCGGCTCAGCTACTGGCTTTCGACGCCCGTAATGACGTTCCGCCGCTTTGCATCGCTATCACTGATTAGGGGTGGAAGAGAGGGAGGGGGGAAGGAGGAGGAGGAAGAGGATGAGAAGAGCGGATAGATAGATTGGGGGAAAGGGGCCGCGGGAAACAAAACGCGCGAGTTCTCTGGGGGAGGGAGATAGGGGAGGGAGGAGTAAAATCAAAGAGGATTAAATAGACGCGGGCGCGATGCTCGAGAGCGCGCCCGCGGTTTACAAATGCCATTTATCGAAAAGGGCTCCGTGTTTAACGTCACGAAAGCGCGACGTCGGCCGACAGGCCGGCCGTAATGTATTTTACATAAACCGTCAGTTATCCGCTCAGATTACTCCGTGCCGGCCACGTATTAAAAAAAAAAAAAGAGAAAGGGAGAAAGAAAAAGATGGTGGTGAATTTTGAAATACGCGTGGAGAGATCTGAGGGATATATCCGATTAACATAGAGAACGAGACGCGCGACGAATAAGCGATTGGAAGTAGTCCTGGGAGTTACACGACATATACATTGAAAAAAAATACTTGAAGATTTATTTGTGGGATATATGAAGCTTATTTCTGTGAAACAAAGTTTATTTCTGTGTGAAATGGGCTTTTATCCCCCATGCAAATAAATGTCCGAGTACTTTCTCTCCCGGTGTATTATTACGGATACACTCTGAAAAAAAAGAAACTTGAACATTTACTTATATGAGATGCAAAGTTCATTCACACAGAAACAAACTTTCTTTTATAGAAGTAAACTTCTCGTTTCACAGAAATGAATTTTATGTCTCACAAATTAATGTAAGTATTTTTTCTCAATGTATTCACAAATAATAAAGTATTTTTCACCATAAAATTTAAAGGTCTATAGACCAAGATTTTATTTTGTAAGCAATCATAAGGTAAATTTAATGTCTTATCCACCCACAAATTCAGCACATTAAGAGAATATTTGTTTACTGTTTACTGAGGAAATGTTTTATCCTTAGTGGAATCCTTCTTATATATGACCTTAAGAAAATTCTTCTAAAGCCAAAAGGAAAATTGCAAAATGCTAATTCCTGTAATCTCATATTCTAGACAAAAATTTTACCGGAAGATTATTCCTTTTTTAATAAAGAGGAATAACATTGTACTTAGGATATTTTCCTTTGGAAAAAAGAATTTTCTTGAGACCATATATAAACGGATTCCACTAAGAATTAGAAGGATAAGATTATATATATTTTTTAAGTACTTCAGTGTAAGAATACTTTTTACATATTTGATTGTTTATGTGGGTATTCCTAATATATTATTTGAAATATCACTATTTAGAGAATCATATTGAGATAATTGTAAAAAAAAGATATTACACCGTATAACCGATTATTATCCTTTAAAAGATTGCAGAATTTTAACAGGAGAAATTAGGTGAAAGAATTCATACTCCTAAGTAACAACTTTTCACAACTCCCTAGATTTTGTCTAATTTTTTTACTCCTGTCAGATTTTTATTTCTGTCAGTCCTAACAAAACCCCTTAATCCGATCGAACGGAGCCAATTCGACTTTGAGATCGCTGCGACGACATATCGACTCGATCGTCAAAGCCTGAACGGTGTATTGTCTAATTTGTATAAATTCGACAATAACGATGAAAGGATTACGACGGAGGGGGCAGATCGGGGAATAAGTTGGGGGCAGATCGGGGAAAAGGCGCGTGGAATCATGAAATCCTCGTTAATGCCGCGAGAATAGCGTTCTCTCACCATTTATGGGGCACCTTCAGCGCGCGAACGCTTGGGCGGCTTGAATTTCCAATTACTGTTCCTAATTGACACCGCTGATATCCGTAGCGTAGAAACTCTCCGCTTCTATTTCCATATATCGCTTTGTTTCTCGCCAGCATGTGCGCCACGAGGCTGCAAAATAATCCCCCGCGCGCTACTCGCGGGCGGGCGGGTGCGCGCGCAGACACACACCTTCACACCAATGCACAAACGTACCCGCAGATACGCGCGACCGGCAGATAGATTCCGCTATCCTGACGAAGAAAGGGAGACACTCGAAGGAGCGGAATGAATAATTGCGCGCCGCGAACGGCGACGGCGAGTCGGATGGCGGATTTGATTTGCAGAAGGGGCGGCAGTGGGCGACAGCCGCGTACAATGATAACGTACGCCCTGCTGATAGCATGCGCCACGTTAACGATATCCCACTGTTGCTACATTTTCCCGACAGGTACTATCCCCGGCGCGCCTAACAAACCCCTTCATTTTCCATTCGCAACGACGATGACGACGGCGATGACGACTAGCTACGACGACGACGACGAGCGGCATCGCCCGGTGGTTGTTACGCGATTACGCAACCGAGCTGGATTGCTCGCTCACGAAAAGTATCGAAACTTCTCCGCGCAAGGAACTTCGGCGCGTCTATGCGCGTCTGGCAAATTAACGAGAACGCGAGAAGGGGCTGTTGTCAGTCCTTTTAGCGTGCTGTGAAGTGAAGCGCGAGTTATGAGTCCGCGCGTGGATATTTGCGACGGGTGGCGGGCGCTCATTTTCTCTTCGATCGCAGCTCGAAGTGGAGCGCGTGTAACGTGTGTGCAACGTCTCGCGCAACGCGAAACTAACGGCCGCTAATTTAGCGAGGCAACTTTTTGGGCAACAATGTGGTCTACGCGAAATAGCGGAAGAGGAAGAGAGAGATAGTGAGATAGATAGAGGAACGCATTTTCGTGTCGCGTTTACCCGTATGGAAATTCCCCAAACATTGTACTGTAGTATAGATTCCGATCAGATTATCTAAACTTGTTCCAAATAGGGGTACCGTATTGCGATACTAAGTGGAAACTATTCTTATCCCAAATACAGAAAATTTTATGGAATCTAACTGAAATCTACTTTGATTTTTTAAATAATTGTAATTGTGATTCTAAGTGGAAAACCCAAAGACAGAAGAAAAGTTGCCCGGAAAGGGTGAAAGGAAGATAGGAAACACAAAGAATAACAAAGTAGTAATTAGTACTTTTATAATCATGATTTATATAGAAATGTAAAATCTATTGTTCTTAAAATTTAGACTGTATAATCATCTTTATATAAAACTTTTTTTATACTTTAGAAAAATGATAAAGAAAATAGGATCTATTGGGATTTTTTACTTGGAATCACATTTTTAAAACATTACACTTATCCAAACAAATCCACACATTACATTAATTTAAATTTTCTGATTTCTCAACCAGAACTCATAATTTTTGGGGGAAATTGAAATGTACTCCAATTAGATACCAGAAAATTTTCTATGCGGATAATGTTTCAAACATGCGATACTAAATGAAAAATCTCAAGTTTTCCCAATATCATTTTTTCAACCTTTCACATTTTTTAATTTTAAATAAAACACACGCATATATATTATTTTTTCAAATAATTTCATTATTTAGTAAAATTAAATTTAGTAAACTAAAATATATTTCATTATTATTCATAATATAATAACTCATACAGTGTTTCAAAGCATTTTTTTTATATTTTTATTCTATTAAATACAATATTTGATATAAAAATGGGATTCTCTGTTTAACACCGTAAAAGTATACCGATTGAAAAGAGTGCGAATTTCCATAGTATTTCTGTTTCGATTCTAGACAGAGAACTCATCTTTAGAATATGAGAAAAGGGGATCTCCAATAGATATTATCACGGAGTAACCAATTTTGTGACTAATTTGAGCGTTCTTATTGGAATTTATGCTGTACTTAGAGAAATCGAAAAATTTCTGTTTTCGGGTACTCAATAATGATAAGCAAAAATATTCCCAAAGAGCTGCTTCGCTCGCTCTTCTACCTTGCACGCACGCACGCACGCGATTCCTCCCTTCCGCTATTTCGAGAAAAAGATATCCGGTGAAGAGCCGTCAGGTCGGCCTGCTCCCGCCGCGTCCGCGTCACGTGTCAACGATTTATGCCGCGAGCGAGCGCAAAACGTCGCTTCCACTTACCTTGAGAAATGCATCTCGTCGTTTATACGAGCGCACGCTTCGTGCCGCGGCCGACCCGTGGAAAATATTCAGCCGAGAGCCAGCGAATTTTCTCCCGTGTACGCGCGCGATAAAATTTTCACGAGGCACAAAACCACGGACTCTCTCTTTCGTGACGGCCCTTAGGGATCGCGCGCCGCCAATTAATGATCCACTACACACCATGCGCTGCCCATCGCCACCGCTGCCGCCGTCGGCATCGCGATCCGGGACGCCACGCGTCCATTTCCCGCCAAAAATGCGGCGCCGCGTAAATTTTGTCGCGAATGAATCCCGGGTGGGCGATAGTTTATCCATCGTGAATCGCGCGGATTTAATTTCACGGCACGTTACGGCCGCGCGCTCTCGCGCTCGTGTTCGCGCCATGTTTACAGTCCGCAATTACATCCGGCGACGGTGGCCGGTGGCCGGTGGGTGTGGACTCGCGTTACAGGAAAAATATCATTGATTAAGCCCCGCGAATTTTTTCGACCGTGCACACGCCACCGTCAATGCCACAGCCACAGCTGCCGTTGCACGTCACGCCGAAAAACCGGCTTTTTCACGCGCGCATGTATCGTGTATTCGGACGGAGAGGTCAGCGCATTATGACAAAAGAGGATTACGTCAATTTAGCACCTCCTATCCTCCTCTCAACTATAAGGGGAAAATATTGCAGTAAGAATCACGTTAAAATCATATTTTCTCTCACAAAGTTCTTTGCAAAAGTGGGCTACACCAAAATTGTGCTATAACACAGAAAAAGAGCATTCTGGTCTGGAAAACATCTTTCCTTTCGACATGTTAATCTTTAAATGAGACTATATGACGTAACCAAGACAAGTTACTCGCAAACATCTATTTTATATGATTCAATGAAGAAAAACCTGTATTCTTATTATTCAAAAATAATTTTTATTAATGCAAAATACAAAAAATATTGAATTGTGAATATATTTTCAAATATTGGAAGAAAATACATCATTA
This sequence comes from Odontomachus brunneus, assembly GCF_010583005.1. Classification (NCBI taxonomy): domain Eukaryota; kingdom Metazoa; phylum Arthropoda; class Insecta; order Hymenoptera; family Formicidae; genus Odontomachus; species Odontomachus brunneus. Next base: position 2,564,638 of record NW_022639451.1, read on the forward strand.
TCACCAAAATAATCACATATTGTACTTCTTATAAGATTATTATAACATTCAAATTAAATTATAACATTATTATAATTCAAAAATTTAACGTTTTTTCAACAAAATTATATGTCGTTGTTTATATATGAAAAAATGACATTTAACACTACGTATAATCTCATTTGAAGATTGACATATCAAAAATAAAGATATTTTAATATATTCTAAATATTAGAATGTTTCCTGTGTTTTGTAAATTATATTATATTATATATCATATTAAACTAATACGTTATTGTATTATATTTCGTCATGCTCTATATATAATATATCAAATTAATACATTATTGTATTACATTATGTTGTATCATATATTATGAAAATTTTCTATAATCTGACTTATCATTGACTTGTACTACTTGTTCCAGTAAATACTTCAATACCGTTTAACTTATCGTTCTTTCTTGCGCGTTTGTAGTTATATTTATAAAAAAACAAATGTAATATAAAAATATGATACTTTTATTTCATTTAACCTTTTTTTTATTTTGTCCGATCAGAAAAACTTTAAAATTTCTACTCTTTGACTTATCATTAACTTGTACTATTTGCTCTAGGAAACATTTCATCCATTTAACTTGCCGCTGACTGACGTTACTTGCTCGAGGGAAAGACTATTTATTTGTTGTCTTATACATAAGGTGCTAGATTGACGTAAATTACTTAATTTTCAATGTATATGTTTTCGTTAAACCGCTCGAACACTAAAGTCGAGGATGCAGCAGTGAATTAACATCTAATCAGGCCTTGATTCTGGTGCAATCACCATTACGATTTTTTTGCCAGCCTAACAAAGATAATCGCACTGCAGCGCGTCCGGAAGAAGAAACCGCTCGCGGGTCGATATAACACGCGAACGTCGAGAAGCCGCGGACGTGTCGGGGTACATTCCGCGGGATGCACCAGAGACGAAGGATTACACGCCACTTGACATTTCCGTCGTAAACTGGATGCGACAATTCCAATCCACAAATATGAGAGCATTAAATTCTACGTATCGCCGTGATTGTCTTCGGCAAGCATACCGCGCGGTGAAACGCATTGATCCTATTCGTCATTGGCTTTCGTCTCGTTACTTCAACGTCGCCGTCAGTGGCTTCCATCAACGGGATTGACCGTAACATCGAACTGCTCTCGTCAACGGATTATCGTACTATTACCAATTCGTTTCCGCTGTGCACATTATCGGGCGAAATAATACAGAGCGAGAGAAGGAAAGAGAGAGAGAAAGAGAGAGAGAAACAGACGTCTTGCGCAATGCGAGTCTCGCGTTCCATCTACCATCGCTTTGATAGTTTGTCTCATGATCATCAAATCGAGCGATCGCTACGCGAGTCTATCTGCAGCAGGAAATTCAACGAGAAGCGTCCTGTTAATAAATTCATTAACATTTATCTTCGTTAACGGCAATTCTAGACGTTACATGCGTGCACATATGATCAGAAACTATTTTAGATCGTAGTATAATAAATAAAAGCGTAATAAGAAATAAAAGAGCATAATAGATATAAACGCTAAATAATGCGAAAATAAATAATAGATATAAGCGTTAAATAAAGCGCTAAATAATGTGAAAATAAATATATACGCATTTAATGAAGAAATGTTGCAACGTTTGGACGAATTGTAAGCAGGGTTGGGTGAATTAATTTTTCTTTTTGACTGAATCAAGTTTAAAGATAATGGCTTGTAAAATTAACTTAGTTAAATTAAGTAGTTAACTTAGTTTAGTTAAAGTAAGCTAAAGATTACATGAACAAAAACTGAGTCAAAAGTTAAGTTAAAATTGAATTAGTTTATTAAAGTTAAAAGTTAGTTACGGAAATATAATACATGTGTTTATATTTTTAACTGTATAATAAATTTATGTAACATAACGGAAAAAGTCTTTTACAAATAATCGACTTATTGTGTTCAAAATTCCAAGGAAAGAACATTTGGCGCTTAGAAAAACGAAGAAAAATTCTCCTGGCAATATTTTTTATTCTCCTTGTTCTACTTTGTTCGCAGCCTGCAATGATTGTAACATTGATAAATTATTTTTATAAAAGAGAGTTAATATAAGTTAAAATTAATGCATTTTAAAGAGAGAATGACTAGTTTAATTTAATAATTGACTCGTTTAAAATTAACTAAGTTAGTTTACAAGTTACTAACTCTTTAACTCAACTTTTAACTCATTGTTACCCAACCCTGATCGTAAATTAATTAAGTTTGAGGAAAAATCAAGAAGAACGATTGCTTTCGAGTATGATTAAGTTTTAATAAAATTATATCTCAACGTAAACTAATCTCGAACGGCTTCCGGTCTGCTCTCTTTTGCAGAGGTCAAGGATCCGTGCACGAAGCTCAACTGCTCGCAAGGCTCGCACTGCGTGCGGAGCAAGAACAGCGAGGCGACCTGCGAATGCCTGGAATCCTGCCCGAATTTAGGGAACCACGAGGGATCGAACGATGTCTGCGGCACGGATGGCATCGACTATCCGACACTGTGCGACCTAAATCGAGCCGCGTGTACGAAAGGTGCTAACATCACTGTGGCATTTCATGGCAAATGCGGTAAGCGCTTCTCGATACTGTTGCGGGTACACGGAAACTCGAGCGAACGCGTCAGCTTAGCGCAGGAAGAAACGATCTCACGCGGTAAAATTTACTTACGACACGCTCCTCGGGAGCTTAATCGTTATTGCGCTTATACAGGATGTCCAGTAATTGACGACAGAGCCGCGGTGTGTGTAGAACACATCAATCTGAACAAAAAGTCTTCTAAAATCTGACGTAAAATTTTGAGTTATTAATGAGAGAAGATTGGTGAATGATCACAAGCATACACGTCGGTAAACGTCACATCGCAGCTCATCTACTGTATAATACGTGACTATTTACCAATTCACTTTGCTTAATAATTCAAAATTGTACGTAATAATTTGAAATATGGTAGAAGATTTTTTTGTTCAGATTGTTCTACCTCTGCACCTGCGTCGCTTATCGAAGGCCCTCTCAAAAACATAAAATTTAAAATTTTTTTGCTAAAACTTTGTTATATATTAATATATTCAATGAAGTGAAAGTAAAAAAAAATTGTGTCTTTAAAAAACAAAATTGGTAGCGGGAGGATTAAAGAACAATCGCTTGATTTGAGTATCTCAATGTAAGAGAGTGAGTCAAATTCAATATGTACCAACAACAATTGAAAATTAAACCGAGACTGATCGATCAGTCTCTGTTATTAAGTGCTCTTTGAAAGTATTGTTTCCTACTCACATACAAAGCGGGAATTATTGTGCTTTCGGGTACGGATATTTACGCTCAAGCGGCTTGGACCGTTCAGTCGGTATGCGACAAGCAGCGTCAAACGTAAACACACCGGTCATGTAGGCGACGGCAATTTTATTTTGCTGGTTTGAAATCGATGTTGTACTGTCGAGAGCGAAACGGTTCGAACACCTTTTTTTCCAGTAAAGTTAGTGACCCATCTAGTTGTCACATTTGAGAATCATTGCTCACGGACTTGCGCGGCTATGACAGCAGTCGAAATAACAATACTCGACGCGAAAGTACATTTTATCAAAGCAACATGAAAACACACTAATATATCTAAGAGTATTTTGCGTTAAGCCGTTGAAATAATGATGCTGGAATTGAAAAATGATGCGAAGAATTGAAGAATCTTGTACTTCAAATAATAAGAGACTTTGTCCATTGGTACAATCTAAACTGAAAATCCAGAAAAAGTATAAGGATGAAAGTAATACGAGAGGCAGAAGGACAAAGAGAGTTCTCACATTTTTTCATACTTACATTTTTCCTAGATTTACAGTTTAGAGATTATCGAATATCTATTATTATATGAAACACAAGATTTTCAATTCCTCAAGCGCCATTATTGCAATTGTTTGACCCACAATACTCTTGAATGTGTTAATATATTTTTACTTTAAATGAATGAAATTTATTTTCACGCCACGTGTATTGTCATTTCGGCTGCTGTCATAATTGATTACTGCGCAAGTCCGTGAACAGCGATTCTTAAGTGTGACAATTGGATGACTTACCAACTTCACCTGCGAAAAAGTGTTCGTTTCGTTCTCGACTGTAGTGGAGACCAAGGCTAAATGTCCTATGGTTTAGAATTTCGAAGTTACAATTTCTCAGGCAACTAATTGTTGCGACTGAATGTGACATGATAGAAGCAACCTTCTTCTATGTATGTAATGTCCACGACCCTGTTAACTGTATATTTTGTTTCATAATAATCAAAATACGAACAAGCAGCAACATAGCCATCTTGTCTTGGTACTGGGTTCAGTTACCTAGTAGCATAGGCCACGTATAAAATATCCTAATTATCCTAATTAGTAGTTCCAGAGTCTCCGCGAGAGGTCTCCACAGCCCTCCTGCTGGCCCTTAAATATGAACCAACTTTACCTCATCCGTCCATATGCTATATTTCAAACATTTTATGAGGGAAAGTTGCATTTATTACCAGAAACAGTATATCATATATTTCCAAGAAATTTCATTCTAGCCAATAATACCTCGCTTAATTTTATTCAGTCACGATAGAGAATACACTGAAAAAAGGATTTGGTTGACAAATTAAAATTTGGTTAAAATGGGATCAACCAAATGTTTAGTAATTACAACCAAAAAATTAATTGCCGTTATTTTGCTTTGCTAGTGATTAAGCAAATATATAACTGAGAAAATAAGGCAAGATAGCAGCAATTAAATTTTTTTATTATAATTTATATTAAATAAATAAAAACATTTGGTTTGATTAATCCCATTCTAACCAAATTTTGATTTCGTCAATTAAATCCTTTTGTATTAAAATCCCAGTATTAAAATTCAAGAGGCTCGAAAATTTACTTTGCTATTACCAAATCAATTTTCTTTTCTATTTCTTAACTGCAATATTATTCTAACTTTAATAAAAGAAAAGTATTTATGTTCTAAAAGAACTATTTCGCAATTTTGTACCCACTATTCCTCTCAAGATTAATACTAAAAAATGCACGTGAGCAACATATCCCTGGGGCCATATAGCCCCGGTTTGCCCTACACAAAAGAATCACCATTGTTCTCGCGTGGCATCGCAATGGCTCTCTCGTAAGGCCCTCGAGCGGGCCGCCGCCGTTTCACCGGCAGAGCCCGTCACGTTCCATTACAGTATCAACAAGTTAGCATCTCGGTCGAATCGCCGCTCTGTGGATAGAGCTGCTTACGTCACCACATTGTTCACCGCCACACGTCACATTCACTCATCTCTGCGCCATATTTCATTGCAATTATTTGCCTTTCTGTTATAGCGATCCGTCACACTGCCGGCGGGGATTCCGAGCTTGTAACTGAACTTCCCTTAACCGTCCCTTAACAATCCGCCTCCTCATCACCCTTGTTCCCACTCGGAGCTTTCCTGCCGTCCCTTCTCGGAATTTCTCGCCCAAATTGATATCGATTTCTCAGTCGCTCGCTGACCGACCGTCCGGTTCCAAGCTTCTAATTTCTATCGGCAAAAGTCGAATCGGAAGTCATCATTTTGTTTCTCTCCCCCTCGGCGCTTAATTAACACTTCGATGTCTCTGCGAACTTGAGTCTGCGGGCTTAATTCCTGGCCTGAGAGGAAGACCACCCTCCGGATGATGAGCCGGAAATCGCGGAGAGGAAAAGAAGTTCGGAGTGAAAAGAGGGGAAGAGGCGAGATTTCATCATTAATTCACATCTGAAACTTATTTCACCGTGACGCGGAATGTTGAGCAACTCCTGAAATATCGATGAAACGTCGCCGGTGAAACTGCCATCATTTCTCTTCGCCCAATCTAGTAGTGTAGTCCAAGGCGCGCATCCTATATATCTAGCCCTTAATACGCCATATTCCACACAGCTGTCATCGTTCGTGTCCGCAAGTAGTCGTAGACTCACCCACGAACGAGAATATCCCCGCACTCCCTCCTTACTTTCCCCTGCGGTCCTCTTCTCTCTCTCTCTCTCTCTCTCTCTCTCTCTCTCTCTCTCTCTC
>NW_022639451.1:2570877-2577459 GCF_010583005.1 Odontomachus brunneus
TCTCTCTCTCTCTCTCTCTCTCTCTCTCTCTCTCTCTCTCTCTCTCTCTCTCATCCTACAATCACCCTAGCGTTACCACCAGTTTCCCTTAGCCCCCACCCGCAGAAGCAGTACAAACTTGGCAGGCGTTTAATCAACCGAGTAGTAAAGACAAATGTTTGATCAGACAGGTAGCTACCAAGCGTAGGCCGTGTTTGCTTAGGATTAGGTAAGTCCATCCACCTCCTGCCACGTTCCCGCGCCGCGGTTCAGCAGCGCGCGCGGTCCTCTCGCTGAGGAGCTTCCTCGTGCTATGCATTCCGAGCGGATGGTAGATGGTAACGGTTACGGTAATCGCAGGCGGCGGTTAACGAGCTGGCTAAATATGTCGTCGTACGATTCCAATCTGCGCGCTCCTTTGGCGACAAACGAGTCGGGAACGTATGGGCCGCGCAAACTTGGCCGTTTCGGACGACGGCCGGGTCGAGCAAACAGCGAATTTTCGTTAATTGGCCGATTATCCGAGAGCGCGAGGCCGCGAGCCGCTAATCTGCGAGCTCCGTTTCAAGCACGAGAATGCGATTCCTGCTCTCTAAAGTTCTTGGAGTAAGATCTGCCATTTAAGAGGAGGGAGAATTCACTCGAGGCGATGGCGAAAGTATCGCCACTCGCAGGAACGATTGTTTCAGTCGATTGGAGTGAATTCGTTCATGGATAGTGAAGCACACATCAGACTTACTCTTCAATTTCGAGTGAAGATATTCGCTCGACCATTTAAACTAGGAGAATTCACTCTATAGAAGTGGAAAGTCATCCGCTTGTCGCTCTATTTCACAAATAAATTTCATTCCAAGGAATTTAGAAAGCGCTTTTTAAATTCCTTTCTAAATTTCTGAAAATCTCATACTCGAAAAATACCAAACATATAGTCACTCAGAATCACAGAACGCTCAACTCAAATTCGGAACGGATTCTTAATCCATACGAGTGAATTTCTGTTAATTAGAGTGAAATTGTTTCAGTAACATGTTGGGACTAATCAAATCCACTCTTCAGTGTCAAGTGAAAATGTATATTCGATGATACAATGTAGAAGAATTCGCTCTACTACATCAGCAAAAGAAATTGTTCTCTACTTTCCGAGTGGAATTTTACTCCAAGAAATTTATAGAATATTCTGAAAATTTCTCAGAGCAAAATTTCCCTCAAAACAAGTAAAAATTTACTCGAAAAGTGATGGAAACATCACGACTTATGCATTATTCAAAATTCACGACTAACTTATCAAATATATTTACTTAGCGTGGATGATTTCTCGCGTTTGTCAAGTAAAATAAAAGTCGAAATTATCTAATCTCTCAAGAGGTTAATAACTTTTAGGAATAAAACGAATAACTCAATATTTTTGTACACATCTAACGAGGACTTCCTTTCTCTTTCTAGTCTCCTTTTAGTATTCAAACTTTTCACGACAATTTAACAGATAACCCGAGTCAAAATTTTGACTTTATGTTAAACTTTGGATTTTACAACACATTAGAAGCTAAGTTAACAAAGTAGATTTAATCCTGATAAAATTTTATTTTTCTGTTTTATTCCTACTTTAACTCTGAAATTTCTCTCTTCACTTTCTTATCGTAAAGTATTATAGGCTTCAAAATTTCAAATTAGGTATTGAATGGAATAGTGAGACTGAAAGTAGAATTAAAATTTCGACTAGAGGATTGACGGATCTTTCGCAGCAACTTAATATATTCAAATGACAAAGCACAACCGAGAACAACGCGTACAGTTAACGCCGTTAATGTCACGGACGAGCCGACAATCGGATTGAGAAGGCGATTCTCCCGCGCGAAACTCACGGCGGAGTTTTAGGAGCATTCATACCCGTAAAAGAAAGAACTCCCGGGTATCACGGCGGTGGCGTTAAAGGATAACGCGGTTGAACCATAGATATTTCATCTAAGGACAGACGCGCGGCCATAACGACACCGCCGTCGTAAATCCAGCGAGCGTGTAACGGCGATATTCGAAAATAATAATCCTCCTCGTGGCGCCGCGCGCCAAGTAAATCCGCGGCGTCGTTCTCGTCGCACCACGATGCGATACGATCTATCTTCCCGGGGCTTAATAACGGCCAACGATGGTACACGATGGTAAGAGGAAGTGTAATAGAGATGTAGGGGCACAAAACGCGCGGCGGAGAAGTCGAACGATGGGCGGACGGTCGCCGGAAGTTTACAAAGACGAACGTCTTCCCTTTTCGTTCCACTGTTTCTACCTTCGTATTATATCAGGAACAATGAAACGCAATATCCGGCTGGGAATGGTCGCGGGAGAATAACGGAAGGGTGGGTGGCAGGCGAGGTAGAGGAAACTCTCTCTCTCTCTCTCTCTTTCTCTTTCTCTCTCTCTCTCTTGGCCGGCTCTCCCCCGGCTTCCGTCGGTTCACGTCGGCCAGAAAGCCTAGTACAACAATGGGCCCTTTTATCAATCGACGCCAGTTGCGACCCTTTTAAACGCCGGAATCAATAATAAATTCCCGCGCAAAGTGCCGCACCTCTGGCACACCGTCCGCGAATCACGCGAATCACCCTTACCCCGGTTCTCGTCGTCTAAAAGAGCCAGAGAGAGAGAGAAAGAGAGAGAGAGGGAGAGAGAGAGAGAGAGAGAGAGAGTGAGAAAAGGAGGAGAGGGTGGCTCGGAGCATGAATCTGAAGTGACGATAAATCAAATTAACTCGAAAGTTTCGAGACTCCTCGACCCTCTCTCTCTCCTCTCGCAAGCTCCGTCTACTATTTTGCGGTCGTGATTGGATGAAAACGGGACGGGGTGAAAGAGTATAGAGGCTCCCTCGAGCGCCCTCGTGGGCCGAGACCCACGGGAAAATGGAAACCCAGTTCCGGCACGCGGCTGCGAGGTCGTGGACGGTGTTATCGAGAGAGAGAGAGAAAGAGAAAGAGAGAACCCGTCATAATTATCGATTTCTCGATAAATATACTCACCACCATAAGTTACCTTTATCAGCAGCGTAAATACAATGAGGAAAAAGTGTGTAGCGTTAACGGACGTTTATCTTTCGGAAATAACGCCCAGGTATGACGGGTCGAAAGTGGGCGGTGGGAGGAAGCTCGAGTGTTAGTATTTCAGGAAGGAAGAAGTCGTGTCTGCGTGTCAGAACGGCGAGCGAACGAACGAACGAGCGCGAGCACGATAAACGAGCGACCAGTTCATTTTTATGTAAATGAGATTTAAATCGAGTTACTCTTAATCTCTAGCGCGCAGTTTGTGTCAATTGCTCGTTTATCACCTCGCGCCGCCGGAAATTATCGACAAATTTCAATGCCACTCCACGTGTTATACCAGCGTCGCTGCTAATGACAATTCATTGATCAAATTCTACCGGGCCACGGGTTAAGCGGCTTACCCGGAAAATATTTTCCTAACTCATTTGTCGTCCCCCCACCGAGAGCTCCTTTCCGACAGGCCCCCCAAAAGTAGAGGTAAAGGGAGTCAAAGAGAGAGAAAGAGATAGAGAAAGGGAACGAAAGAGACACACACCTATCATTGCCATCGAGTTGGCGTTCGCTAAGCTCTTCCTGCACTTTTCCGCGAGACTCTGCCAGTAAGTTGGCCGTCACGCATATCCGAATCCCGCGGAAAGGGAGGCCGCGCGCTATTCTCTTCACGCTCGAGCGTGCCGAAATAAGGACCGACCGGGAAAAGGTAGAGGCGGCCATGAAGGAACGTCGGATTCCCGAGGCGTGGCACCTCGGGAATGGATTCAACTAAATTCTCACACTCGCCTTAGCCGGGCTGAGCCGAAGCGAGCCAAGCGGAGGCGTCGCACGCCCTTACGCGGGGCTAAGAAGTCGGAAGAGAGGGTGAAAATATGTACAGGCGCGCGGGCGAAGCGGAGAACCGAGACAAGCCCCTGAAAGCAAATGTGTTTATCTACGAGACCTTTTGCAAACGGAACTCAACGAGCTGGAAATTTCGGCGGTGTCGATTCGAGGAAACGACTTCCACTTCCGCGCCGGAAAGACGACAACGACGGCGACGACGGCAGGAGAAGGAAAGAGCTATTCTGCTCCTCTCCCCTGTCTTTCCCACATCTCGGGAAACGATTTCGCGCGGAAGGCGCGTTAGTTGGCGAGAAACGAGCGGATATAAGTAACGGTGCGATCGGTTATCGATGATCGTGTAAGTGTCGATAGCGAGATTGCGCCGCCGGTTAGAGGCGACAAGAACGAACGTTGTCCTAGTTAAAAACTGGCGGAGACAAACGTCGATACTCGACGGGGCTCGTGTGTATGCGCGTGTGTGAGTGTAGTGAGAGAGGACGAAAGAGGAAATGAGTGTTGGCCTCATTATTCAGACGCGTTAACGCGCTCTTAGTCGCCACGCTTGACCGCTCGGAAATGTCAACTCCATAAACTAGAACTATCAATCGCGTCATCGTATTGTCGGTAATGGGGTCGGTTTAATCACAGCATCAAATGCGCAGCCATAAATAACGAGTGTAAGTCATCGAACGAGATTGTTAAGGATGAGAGCTTTTCATTTCTGACGCGAGGCTCTCAAATGATCGACAATGACCGCGAAGTCAATTAGGAGAAGGGGAAACTAGCGTACACGCGAAGAGAATTGTGTAGCAAAATTTACTATAGAACTTTGTAATATCAAGGAATAAATCGACATTCTACGATAATTCACTATTTTTTTATTTCGTATGTGCTATTTATATTTGAGAAATTAAAATATACTATTAAAAGACTTATTCTAGATATCTAACGAAATCTGCCATGTTTGTAGTGAAAGAATGGGCCAAATTACACCCCTTTTCCACTTGGGATTTGGAATATTCCAATAAATGATACATCGATTTGTAGCTTGAAACAAATAAATTAAGAATATAAAGTCTCGATATTATTCTCGTAGTCTCATCTCGGAGATAAATGGTCCAAAAAGTTGCAATCTCAATAAATGGCTAGTACGGCCACAAGAATTTTAAAGAATAATTCTCTATAGACATATCGATAAAACATTAGGTAATTATAAATTATATAAAAAAAGTTAAAACGAACTACTTTCAAAAATCTTCGAAAAATAAATATCCATAAAAAATAAATATTGAAATAATTTCGAATCAGTATTCTTATACATCTTATACAATCTTGTTCTAATATTTTAGGGATATCAAAAATCGAAAACTCGACTAATTCAAGTCAATAATTATATATTTTTTATAATTTATCTCCCTACAGTTACATAGTTAGTACCTATCTAGTTTGTTTTCTTTGCACCGATTCCTAATATTGTTAGAATATTAGGATAAGATTTTACACGGAAAAGAGTTTGGTTAAGTTTACCAATTTCTGATGAAATATGAATGAACCAGAAAGTTCCAGTTGGAGTTACCAGAATTCTGTTCGAGATAACCAAAAAGCTTTTTAACTCGAACAGAATCCTAGTAACTTCAACTGGAGTTTCCGGTTCGTTCATATTTTACTAGAAATTTGCTTAATCCAACCGAACTTTTTCTCCGCATAGATACACAGGGATATTAATCCCAAATTGTTTCTTCAGAGTTTTTGAAATTTTTTTAGGATGTGGTTTATTTTTGTTTTAAAATTTTGGCTTTAAAGTTTTTTTATTTCTTCTTAATTAGTCCTAAAAGTTTGTTCCTGAAGTCGGTTAAAAGTCTTGTCTTGTATCTCTAGGTGTTCTCGAATTTTCAAGAAAGTAATGGAATTATCCAATTTCCAGGCCACCTGGACAAACTCGAATATAACCTAAAAACAGTGTAGATAATATACTGAGCAAGTTACAGAAAGCTTCATTTCAATGTCTGTAATAGTCTCCGAATTATGAGAACATACAAAAATAAATAATTACACAAAGAGAACAAATTATAAACCTCCTTTTTTGAAAATCGATTAATTAATGTTTATTATGTACTTGAATATTCATATTGAATGTCTAAGAATAGTCTATAACATAAATCTTTTTCAATTACTTTCGCACCCTTTTTGTAATCACAAAAATTCATTCAAGACCAACAGCCTTCAATAAAGTATCTCATCTGTGGAAATATATATGTGGAAGATCGATAGGCAGTTGACACATGTGAAACGTTTAACGGTCAAGGCCGAACATGCCTCTTTAGATTCCAAGGATTAGCGTTATCGCGCTCGACGGCCTTGTCACCGTCAGCATATCGTTCGACCGTCTCGACCGTGTAACGTAACGACACGTCGTAGAGATCCCAGGCATCAAGCCAGCCGCACTTTCTGCCTGACGGGCTCGTAAAAAACTTATCTTTACGCATCCAGGCGGCAATTTGTCCGACTTGCTTGCCGGGTCGAATCGCGCCGAAATTTTACGCCGTCCGCAGCCCCGTAAATTGCGTTACGCGCTCCCGACCTGACACCAGCTCGAATGCTCTTACGCGTTCATGTTTACGTGTTCCGGGCCTAAGTGACATCAGGAAAGAGAACGAGAAGGATAGAGAAACAGAAACAGAGAGAGAGAGAGAGAGAGAGAGAGAGAGAGAGAGAGAGAGAGAGAGAGAGAGAGGGAGACAGAGACGAAGAGGAAAGC
>NW_022639451.1:2577579-2611139 GCF_010583005.1 Odontomachus brunneus
AGAGAGAGAGAGAGAGAGAGAGAGAGAGAGAGAGAGAGAGAGAGAGAGAGAGAGAGGAAGGGAGACAGAGACGAAGAGGAAAGCTCGCGAAGGGAGACTCACGAGAAGACTTGCGCTAGGCTCACGCGAGACCCTTAGAGACGAAGGACAAACGCGAATCGAAAGAGAGGAGATGGCGTATATGCATCAGGCCGGAAGCACCGCGGAGGCGCTGTTAACATAAACCCCATCATTGCTCCCCAGACATAATATCCTTATACCGTGCACGCCCGCGTAATGTCGCGCCACGTTTCATCTCGCCCAGCTCGTATCTCGCGTGCTTTCTAAGCGAACCGTAAGGAGAAAAAAGAAGAGAAGAATATCAGGACCATTCCACGAGGGGGACTAAAAAACGTGCACGACGCAAGGCGAAAGACGGCTTCTCGATGAGAGAGAAATTGAGAAAGGGAAAAAATAGATAGGTAGAGCGAGAGGGAGAGAGAGAAAGAGAAAGAGAGAGAAAGGTTCCGGTCTACCACGACCTTATTAGACGTACGTCGCTGCTTGGACGTATCGTTGAGCGAGTTTCGTTCCGTTGGAACCTCATATCGTGCCGCAGCTCTATCCGGAAATATGTATTTCTCTACGGTCTAGCTGTGAATGGCATGTGTGGAAATGCACGAATTTCGCAAGCTTCCGTCCCACAGTTATACAGACCTCGGAACGGACGATCGCGTTACTATCGAATTAACAACAATGAGCCACGATACACATGTTCTTCCTGAAGAGCAGACAAGTCTAAAGCGGCGAATCGGCCGGTTTATCGCGAATTGCGACTGTTACTGGTTATTCGTTTCGGTAAACAAGACGGACGATTTCGATCTGACTCGCGATCTACGACGGAGCTTTTCTACTCCGAGCACAACAGGCGCTTTCGAGGGGTTCGTGCTCGCAGAATGTAGCGAAGGTATGCACGTGAAAGGGAGGCCACCGAAAACGATCGATATTTGCACTTGCTGCGCCGGAAGTAACTAGGAGATGCGCCCCTGTCCCATGTATACACGGGTCAGCTGATTTTACGAGCGCGTGTTTACATCCTGCTCAAGGATCGTCCGCGAGAATCGCCTGAGATCAGCTTGGAAAATCGTCGAATGTTCTTCACCTGAACTTGTCTCACTCCTTAAATTTCTCTTCAATGAAATTTCACTCGAAAATGTAAATGTTGTTTATTTTATTCGTAAAAATTATTGACCCTTCGAAATTAGAAACCTCGAAATTTCTTTCTCTGTTTTATTGCAAACCTCTCGCACTAACCTAATATTTAGCTATTAAGCGCGGTTAGTAGTGAAATAACTGATTCGTTGGTCGACATCAAGTCGACCAGCGACACTCGTCGATGAGCTCTCCGAAAGTTCCGCGGCTGCTCAATGCGTTTTATTGGAATATTCGTCGGCGGACGAGACGGTATTCTCCAGTATTCGTGTATTCCCCCCTCCAGCAAATTAAACGACTATTCGCGAGTGATGCGAAGAATGTGCGGCGTGCTCATCAGTCACTCACTCACGTCGCGATACATCGCATCGCGAAGGCGTCTTTGCAAGCACGGGAGATTCCCGGTCGAACGGCGGCCCGTCGTCCATACTGAAAAGGTCTTCCAGCGGCTTTCACGTCGTGCTCGACGATAATACAAAGAAATCCACATCAGGGTAATGTCGCGTGAAGTTAACGCGCCGGCGTAACCACCCCCGCGCACACTACGTCGTCCGTCCGAATCGGGGGCCGAATCGTGGCCGGTATTTCGATGAAGGCTGCAAGGCGCACGACGAAAGAAGCAGGGTGAGAAATCCCATTAAGGGAGGCCTTGAAAGGGCCCGATGACATCGCTGTATCTATCCCGCCCGGTCTCGGCAAACGGCCGACGCAAAAATTTCTCTCGTGTTCGCGCGGCGAAAACCATCAAGGGGCAAGGGATAACTCAATGCGTCGTCGATAAACGTCGATCACGTCTACGGACACCGGAACGAACAAATGAACGTCACGCTCGAACAATAACACTGCAAATCTAAGTAAGGTAAACGTGCCAGTGATTGAACGTGTACCGATAATTGAATTACTAATAATATACTTGTGTTTGTTAAGATGCTTGTCAATAAATGAAACAAAATTACAAACTAAATATTTCTTTTTATTTATTATATTGTTTTGTATATTGAAAAGCATTTCAACAAAGAAAAATACAAAACCAATATGTCAATCATTGGGACATGTATGTTCGACCACTGAAACGTTTACCTTATATAAAAACAATCATACTAAAGAAAAAGATTTTATTGTCGAAACGAAAATTTGGTACACCGGATTATAATTGGGTTAAAATGAGATCAATCAAATGTTTAGTCATTGCGACCAAAAAATTTAATTGCCGCGATGTGTGTTTCGCTTTCTCAATAATACACGGATTTCACACAGGTAAAACACGTGTAATACCAACCAAATCGTATGCATCAAGTATTTTAGTTCCAAATATAAAAGTAATTTCTTCAGCTGGATCAACGTAATATGTTTGATTGAATTAAGCAGAAAAATTTCTAATTATTGTAATGAAATATTGTAGTAGTCAACCAGAATATTTCTAACAATAGTCAGAGTTTGACTACTGCTGATCCAGTTAACGTATTAGATAAAGCCCGTTATATCAGTAATTGAACTGAAAAATAAATTGTGTTATAATTATAAATAATAATATAATTATAAATAATTATAAATAATTATAAATAATTATAAATAATAACATTCAAGTTTGCTTATTAGTGACTACAATACTTATGCTTGTAAAAATAACACATTTTGCAGTAAATGCAGCAGTTGAGCACACCAGAGTAATTTCTAACACGTCAGAACACGTCAAAGTAATTTCTAAGGAAACACACACGGAAGTATCCCTCCTACAGATTCTCATGGGTCGTTGACATGTAATTCAAGCAGTTAACAATAAAGAGTACACACGGAAAAGAAAGATTAGTTGAATTAATGTGACAATGAGTACGTTTTGGCTGGAAGAAACTGAATTTATGGTGCTGAAGAAACAAATTTGGTTTAATGATTTATATAAGAAGATTTTCATAAGAAAATTTATATAAGAAGATTTTTATAAGAAGAATATTAATCAGCTATAAGAACAGTTTCTTACACAAAAAAAATGGTTATATCAACCAGAAAATAGTAAAATATGAAAATATAAAAATAGTTTTTTTATTTCTGATTTCAATAACATACTAATAATAATTAGCATTGCGGGTCGTTGCTTGAAGAAAATGCATTTTTGAGGTAACGAATCAGTAGTTCAGCGCAATCAAGAATTGACTCTTGATGCCAAAAAAAAAGTCATGCCATATTTTACTATTTTTCCGGTTCAACCATTCCTTTTTTCATACAATTACCTACTTATTTTCTACCTAGTTATTTTCTATATGACTCATTTCTTTTATTTGATTTTCCCGATTCATACAACCATTCCTTTTTTCATGCAATTACCTATTTATTTTCTACTTAGTTATTTTCTATGACTCAATTCTTTTATTTGATTTTTCCTGTTCATACAACCATTCCTTTTTTTCATGCAATTACCTATTTATTTTCTACCTAATTATTTTCTATAACTCAATTCTTTTATTTGATCATAAATTGTATTTTTTTCAACCAAAACGCGCTAAATTTGCCATGTTAATTCGATTAATTTTCTTTTTCCGTTCGTATTTTTCATGCATGTTTTCTCATATGTTTCGATATAATGTAATAATTAACTATTAAACAATACATTTAAAGTTACGTTGAATTGTTATATTACATATGATACAGTTTATTATATATAGCAGATTACTATGTGTATTGCATAAATGTACTACATTACATTCGATACGATGAAATTACGCACTTGCAAAACTCGATAAATCGTTATTTTAACACTCTTATTGCGACGCTCTACATATCACTTGCGCGCGTTCAATTTTACCGAATTTCCTTGGAGACTTGTTTCAACCCCTAAACATGCGAGAAAACACATATGAAAAGGAAATAGTCTTTTATTTTACGACATATCGAAAGCTTTTGAAAATGAAGAACACTTCCATATTAAAGAATCCATCAGCAAAATGCCGAGTCAAAATTTTGATCTTTTCAACCTTACCATTCCATTCCATATCTATTTTAATATTCTAAAACTTATACTCTAATAATTCTAATTCTAAGAGGGATTTAAAAATCTCCAACTTCGTGTCTTGTTTCTTCAAATCATCGTATTAGATTCATACAGAAGATTGGCCATACTTATCAAACAAAATAGAAAAATTATTCAATTTCAAAGGATTAATAATTTTTACGAATAAAACAAACAACATGGACTCGTTATTTTTTTAGATATCTAATAAAGACTTTCTACTTCTTTAAGGGATGCCAAAGTGGATGACTTTAAAAATGTCAATAACATAAAAATGATTGTTAAAACCTCATGTTAGATAAGCACTCATACAATTGCGCTACCCTTTTCGTATTTCTCATATACGTGCTGCTCTGTCTTACAATATTTAACGGAAAATATAATCATATATACAAATTTGTTTGTAAATTTTTTCATATATTTTTATAAGCTTCTAAATTCAATGGTAAAGCTATAGAAATGTTCATTAAAATTTTTCTGAGCAGAACAAACATACGTTTTACATATACAAGTTGCAGAACGTTTGCACATATTTACATTAATACTTAGAAATGTCAATTTTTTTATTGTTTGCAAATTGCTTTAAAATTTTGCATAATTTTTCTTTTATTAAACACTACTCCAGTACAGTTTTGCAAATATTTTAATTGTCTAAAAACATTTGCAGTTACGTAGAAACGTTTCATTCATTATGTAAAAACATCTATAATTGTGTAAAAACTTTTAAAGAAAAATATCCGTCACGTAAAAACACTTGCAAATTGTGTAAAAGCGTTTCAAAATAAAAGCATTTATTGCATAAAAACATTTGCAATGCCAGAGATATAAATTTGGAAATTTTTTCTTTCACATATTGAGCAATGCTTCATTATGCTTCAATTTTACGCGTACTTGTATAAAAGCATTTGTAATTCCATGTAATTAATACAACATAAACTTTGCAGAAAAATAAGTCACTAGTTTGTCGGTAAAGTTTTCAAGAGTACGAGGTATTTCCTTTATCCAACTTCCCAGAATTTACAGAATTTACAGAATTTACAGAAAAATGACAAATTTTTTGCACTAACACAAGACTTCCGTGCGACAAAATAATAGTTGCATGTTTTCAAAAATACTGTCCGACAAAATTTGACTTCTTTTTCCTGCGGCGATCGCCATTATTTTTTAATAAATTCTAGGTCGGATCCAAATCCGCTAGCAAAAAATGCCCATCACATCAGGTTTTTTAAATAAATCGAGTAATATGGGTAAAATACTGCGTTTTTTCCATATTTACCAATTTTTTGTAGTCAAAAAAATTTTTTTTTAATTTCATTCACGCCACTTTAAAATACTATTCTTCACTTTTAAAACGAATTGTTATTTTGTATTGTGCGATTTTTATTCACTGAGTTATGAATGTTTTCCAAAATGTAAATGATGTTGGGTCCAAATTGGCCGATTGAAAGTAGATGGATTTGTATGAAAATGGATATTCTAGGATTTTCTCAGGATCGCTGATATCGAATCTGAATCACGAAATTCAAAAATCAATTCAAAATATCAAAATATCAAATTCAAAATATCAAAATCACGAAATTCAAAGTGACGGATCCATTATGGCAAACCGAAAGTCACTTTTCTTATTTCAGTCCGTTATATTGGACCCGCCATTTTGAATTTCGAAATATTGAGTTCAGATGCGATATCAGCGACCCCGAAAAGCCTAGGATACCCATTTTCATACAAATCAATATACTTTCCAATTTCAATCAGTCAATTTAGACTCGACACCATTTATATTTTGAAAAACGTTCATAACTCGGTGAAAAAAATCGCACAGTACAAAATAACAATTCGTTTTAAAGGTGAAGAATAGGACTTTAAAGTGTCAATGAAATTGAAAAATGAAATTTCATTTGGCCACAAAAAACTGGTAAATATGGCAAAAAACGCCATTTTTTATCCACATTACTCGATTTATCTCAAAAACTTGACGCGATAGTAATTTTTGCTGACGGATTTGGCTTCAGCGACCTCGAATTTACTAAGAAATATTGGCCTTTGTCGCCGCAAATGTTTTATTGAACTGTGTAATTGGTCGTTAGCATCAATCGCGTGCGAAAGAGACGCGTTTGCCTCGTCGCGCGACCGCGAAACGATGATGACTCCCACCTACTCGTAACGGGCAACACAACGAGATACTTTCCGAGATCGATTAGCATTAGGCTCAAACTAGCTACTAGTGCACTAGTGGTGCAAGAGGAGGAGATGGAAGAGGGCTGCGAAGGGGGTCAGGTTGCGGAAGGCTCGAGTTTAGTCGCTCCACTGGACTGTAACTTGAGCTAACCCCGAGAAACACCACCGCCGGGAGAGAACTTGCCTCGTCAGCCGCCGGTATAAGGTCGAAACCTACCTACCGCCTGCAGACAGGAAACGGAATCCAACTTCCTTCCTCGGTCGAGGGCGAAGATTAATCTCGGCGCAGCCGTGTAGCTGCATCCACCTGGGCCCCCCCCCCCCTCCTCGTTTATCGTTTACGCAGATTTATAAAAGGCACTTGTGGCGAGACCGCGCGAACTTGTTCCGCTCGAGGAGCAGCGGGAATATTTATTCCGCAAACGATGACTCGCGAAGGAGCTTCTCATAAAACGGTTATCTGAATTCGGTCGGTTTGATCGGGATTACACGGAAGAAACATTCCAGTTTGCGCAACTGAATGGGGCGAAGAAAGAGGGAGGCAAACTAAAACTCACTGACGAAATAATTGATAATCTCCATTATTATGACCGAAAACACTCGTCTGAACAATGCAGCTGCATTAAAACTCGAAATAACTGAGCAATAACGAGCAATTGGCTGAATAAAAACCTCCTACGGGAGTCTTTTTGTTCCTACAACCGATTTTTCATCCGATCCCCAAATGACAAAAAATTCAGTTACACTAGCGAAATTGTCTTTTTCTTTATAAAAATGTTTCCTTCAATGATGGGGAAAAACTGGTGTTCTTTCTTTACACATTCTGCTCGGAAAGTCGAAGAGGAGTTTTCTCTACGCTTTATTGTAAAGACCATTCATCTCGCACGCGCGATTGAATCTCACACTACTCGGATCTCACGTCGATTGGCGAATTAATCTTTCAGATCCTTGCGCTAAAGTCGTGTGCCAGGAGCTAGAGATCTGCCTATTGAACAACAAGCGGCAACCCATCTGTCAATGCGGGGAACAATGCGGCGTAGAATTAGCGCCGGTCTGCAGCAGCGATGGCAAGACGTATTCAAACGAATGCAGCCTCCGCCAGGAAGCCTGCCGATCGAGATTGCCGCTCAGGAAGGTCTACAATGGCGCCTGCAGCTCTGGTAACGCGAAAACTATTTACAATACGTCACTTAAAGAAATGGTCTTTGCAGTCATAACAAAAATTATCTAGATAAATTATCTTGGTGCGAGAAATCAGCTAAAATAGATAAATTAGACCGCGATATCACAAATGTTTTATATTCAATTTCAGATAGAATTTCAGAAATAAAGTATTTGTAAAATTAACAAAAAAGAAAGTCTCTCTCCGTAGCGCCTACGCAAATTAAGACCATTTCTTATAAAAGTGACTGTGTGATAGACAAAAGGGACCAGTGACGAAAATGTGTAATTTTCACACCTGCTTAAATTCGCGTAATCATTCACAAATCTTTCTTGCAGGAACATTTTCTCGGAGGACTAACTCTAAGTTGAAAATAAAATTTCTCTCTACCTATTCTCTATTTAGATCGAAAATCGCCCGAGCTGAACGCAAAATGGTGGTCGCGCGGTGTCGCACGATCGTCCCCGAATTTTGATGTCTTTCTTTCCCCGCAGGAACGAATCCTTGCGACGAGGCCAAGTGCAGCTCTTACGAGCAGTGTGTCATCAACCGTTACGGCATCGCCAACTGCGAATGCGGCCCCGAATGCGAGCCGGTGATGCGGCCGGTGTGCGCCCGCGGCGGCACCACCTACACGTCCATGTGCGAGCTGAAGAGACAGGCGTGTCTGACGAGGAGCGACATCGAGATCGCCTATGCCGGTACATGCGGCTCCAAGGGACCCTGCTCGGAGAAGGTCAGTCGTCACCGCGACTTATCCGCGCTCTGTTTCGCTCCAGTCGCATTCATACGCCTCGCGGTTAGAGATGTGCGATTTGTGAAATTGTGTATCGCGACGCGATCTTTTTTAAGAATTGCAATGAATGCGCATCACGATTTTGTATCGCAAATATAATTTTAAATCGCGCGCGATTTAATAACGCGGCTTTTAATCATAAGGAGACCTGAGCCATGATGCGAATAATGTTTCAATGTGAATGTTAGACATATTAAAAATAAATAAATTAACTCTCTCTTCGTATTGTGTGCATCAAAATATTTTTTCAAATATTCATTCTAAGAAAACACAAGTTTTACTGTTAAAGAATAATTATAAATAAAAACATAATTAAGTTAAATTATGTTATCTTAAAAACATCATTTAACCTCATTATGCTTTTTACACGGAGAAAAATGGCAGATATTTTACAAAACTTATTTATTTTCGAATTATTAATTTTCAAATATTTTTAAGAGGGATTTATTAATAATAGGATGTTTTATTACATACATATATATATATATGTTATTTAAATAATTGTAATTATTTATTGATAAAATTTTTCTCATAAAACAATAAGATTACCTTTTTTATTGTCTTTTTTTTACTAAAATATTAATAACAATCAATATCAAATGTAGCAATCTTTAGTAATCTTTTAAAACATATATAAAAAATATATATATGTATATAAATCATATATAAAAAGAAATAATGCAACTTGATATTACAAGTCTATTATAATGATATAATCTTACTAAATCTCTGAATATACAAGTTTGATATAGATGATATAGTTGATTTTAGATGATATAAGATATTGTACACTGTAAAAACTAATGTATTAAATTTAATACATTTCATATGTTTCAAATCATCCACTCTCATTTATGTGTAAATTTAACAGAAATCAAATGTGTTAAAAAGTAACACGCATAATATAGAAAAAATTAACACTTGAATATCATTAGGAATCACAGGTTGTGTTAAATTGACATATTTAATATGTCAGACATAGATTATATCAATTTAACATTTTCATTTCATCAAAACCATAAATTAATACTTCTCTCAAATGTTAAAGTAACGTTTTATTTTAGTTAATTTAACATTATATATATGTCAATTTAACACAAACTGTGATTCCTGACGGTATTCAAGTGTTAAATTCTTGTGTTAATTTTTTATATATTATGCGTGTTACTTTTTATCACGTTTGTTTTGTGTTAAATTTATACATAAATGAGAGTGGATGATTTAGGACATACGAAATGTTAAACTTAACACATCAGTTTTTACAGTGTAGATTGTCACGCGATATTTGCACAGATACTTAACTAAAATGCAGGCGCAATTTTGCGATAAAAGTCCAATTGCGTATCACATTGCGGTTCAAGAAAGGAAAATCTCAGTGCTCGTGATATATCGCAAAATCGTACATCCCTATTCGCAGCATGCTCTTGCGGTTACCGAGCTCCCGTTCGCCGTGACGCGAGCGAGATTACGGAGCCTGGTGTGTCGAGGCGAGAGAGGCCACGAATTATTGCGCTTCGGGGAATGTACCATTCTTGGGAACGTTAACCGCGTCTTGCGCGGTATATTTCATTAAATCGTGCGTCGTTATTGGCGACAATCGAGCGCGAATGTCGGGGATAAATCGGCAAGACACAGAAGGGAGCTGTTATTATACATCACTATGACGGATACGCCGTTGTACGCAGATCACGTATCTGCAACGATAAATAGCCGATAAAAAGGAAGACCTCCACGGAGGTTGGAATTTAATTTATTACCACGATAAACGAGTCAGACTATTGTGTGGAGTTGTTATATTGGATTTTGCATAACAAGTAATTTCGAGTATTTCAGGCAAAAAGCGCGCTCGCATCTTGCTATTGTTACAATATTATAAAACAACGCTTCACGAAAAACAGAGTTGCGAGTAATTAAGTATTTCTTTATTGAGTATACCGTGTTTAATTGGCGACTGTAATACGAACCAATTTAATTGGAGATCATTTCATTGACAATTGATCCCAACAAATTCAATGGACCGTTTGATTGACGATTTTAACGAATTCAATGAAACACCGTGCAATCGATATGAGCAAAGGAAATTAAAAGATCGTTCAATTAATAATCGAATTTGAAAAATTTAATTAAAGACCGTTTGATTGACGATTAAATTAACAAATTTAGTTAAAGGCTATTTAACTGACGATTGATATGAACAAATTTAGTCAATTCGAAGATTGTTGCTTATACACGACAATTTCCATAAAAAAGAGAGAGTAATGTTGTAAAGATACAAACCTTTTATTTTACCTGAAAAGTCCGAAATTACTTATTATACAACGCAATTATTAGACACATCAGAAACAAAAAACATAAAAATTTAAGCTAAGAGAAAGATAAACCAATAAGTTCCGATCGCTGGAATTTAATGGAAATTAATGGAAATAATTTAAACTCTAGGAGGAGATAATAATCCTTGTAACAATGTGGTATTTTTCGTGACATTGATAGAAGTGAAAAAATATATCATTTTTTAAACGTTACATGGATTAATGGAATAATTAATATTAATAAGTGGAATATAGAGTCGGGGAGCTTTAATTAAAATTAATTCACCACGTTTATTCCAAGATCAGAAAATTCGATTCGTGCATTATCGCACTGCCAAACATTGTCAATTAAACAGACTTTAACTAAATTTGCTAAGTTTTATTATTCGCTATAGTTTGCTAAGATTATCCTATCTTGTTATCCTATCATAGTTTAATTCAGATAGATATATATGATCCAGAAGTACATAAATTCGTATTCGTTTTGTAAAGGTTGCGTTCCTTGTGTATGATTTATTAAGCATTCGTATTTATCATATAAAATAACAAAATAAAACGAAATAACAAAATATAACGAAAAAAATTACTAAAATTTACACAAAATATAATGTGTTCTGCAAAATGTAATATGAAAATCTGACTTCAACTTTTAGTAAATTTACTGCTGCACACGGAGAAAATGTTGTAATAAAAATTTCGTTAAAATTATATTTCTTTTGACAATGTTTTTTGCGAAACTGAATTGTACTGAAATTGTGACATAAATTATATTATTACTACGGAATTATTATTTCTATTGCTATAGAAATAATAATTTCGACTATTTAAAAAACGACATAAAAATACTTAAGTAATCACAATAATTTTACAATAAGTCAAACGTGCATAATATTATTAAACAGTTATAATTTTGATCATAATTCTACATGATCCAAAATTACACAAAAATTTTGTGTAAGTACTACAATATTTTGCTACAAATTTTTACTATAATATTTTTCTCGCACATATAAAAAATTTGTAGTAAATAAATAAAAGAGTGACATACACGCAATTACAATACGCAATTTTTACTACAATATTTTTTCCATGCAATATAACAAAATATTGACATTATTGTATGGTGTTAATTTAATGATTGATTCAACACAGTATATTTTCTTCATAATTAAGCAAAGTTGTAAAGTTTCCATCACCGATTGTCTCACGTCGTGGTAATCATGACAGTTTACCTAGGAAATTTCGTATTGCATTCATATCGGCATCCAATGCGTTTTGTCCTTATTGGTCAATCTTTCTTTCTCTTTCTCAGCTAGTTATACAATAAATTATTATATATTATCACAGCGACGATATACTACGTATGCCTATCTTCTAATCTCTCCCTCTCTGTCTTTCCGGTCGGTACCGTCCACCGTTATTTTCACGAAAAACATTCAGCGCTATTCCGCGCGATGCGATTCAGTTAGATTTAAGTTAGGAATACTATCGGTCTACAAAACAAGGATTGTAATCGACGTCAAGAGAGCTCGCGAAATGGAAATTGCTAGATGTATTCACCGCAGAAATTGGAAAGGATCAAGAGTCCGACGGCACGGCGAGAGGGAATTCTCTTCTCCCTCTCTGTCTCTCTCTTTCGCTATTTCTCCTTTCCGATACTTTCTCGATTTGGCCGCAAAATTCGAAAGCCCGAGGTGAGATCCTAGCAGGTTTCGATGAGTTCCTTCGCCGAAAGCAATTGTCGCTAATTGGATGACACCGAGCCGCGCTATCTCCTTGAAAAAGTCAGTAGTAGTAGTAGTAGTAGTAGTAGTAGTAGTAGTAGTAGTAGTAGTAGCAGTAGTAGTAGTAGTAGTAGTAGTAGTAGTAGTAGCAATAGTAGTAGTAGTAGTAGTAGATACCGGCGGGAAAGAACGGGAAAAGATCGTGTCCAATGAATTTCACAAAGACACTTGCGGTATATCGAACTGTCTCTCCCACTCGCATCTTTCCTCGCGGACAGCCTGATGAACTTCGATATTCTCGGATGTAGTCTCGGAAAAGTTCCCGCCAACTAATTAATTTCTTGTCTGCATTTTTAATTCGGCCGTGCCTTCGTCTTTCACCTTCTCGCTCGGAAAATGTACAGGATAAAAGTTCCTCGCGATACAAGGGAAGATGTAATTATCCTTCGACTTTTGCATTATTATTACAGCGCGATGTCATCACGGTCTATTAATCCCTTAAGGCCCAATGTACGTAATTATGTACGTTCACTTTGAGCCTTACCTAACTGTATCGGCAAAGTAATGATTTCAAATACTTATCGCGACTTATCCTAGATAGAACTATATTCTTCGCACCAACTCGTGACTTCCCCGACTTTCCTGACCGATATGGCGACCGTGTGCAGAATCGTTGATACGCGAAATTGTGTAAAGTTTTCCACGAACAAAAAAGTGAGCAAATTTTATTTTCTCAACTTTTTTTTAATATGATCTTAAAGTACAAGGTCTTATGTTCACATTTTATCACGATTATAAGATTTATTAAATTCTGTAGCTGAAGTACATATGTGTACACGAAGAGAATATTATAGTTTTTTCTTCTCTTCATATTGTTTTGAATTTGGCTATGTTTCTAGTAGTCCAGGAATAGATTGTCAGTAAAGTCTATCTTGCTAAAGAACACAGTAAATTTCGTTAGAAACACATCAAGTGTTATAATAGCACATTTCAGTTCCCAAAGTTACGCATATGAAATGACAAGATAAAACGAACTGCTGCAGAATGTCGATCTATTTCCTCGATTATAAAATCCTACAGTAACTTTACTATAAAATTCTGTATGCAAATACAGAATTACGTATATATGAATATACGTAATTATGAATATATACAAAAAATCATATTTCTTGACTTTTCTTTTATTCGGACTACAAGACTTCTTATCAAGAGCGTCTTCTAAGATTATTTTACAAAGAAAAAAATTTTACTCGAGTGGAATCGATACTTCAAAGGGTTAAAAAAAAGAGTTAAGGCTTAAGAGGGTTAAAAGGACAAATGCACAAAGATCGCACACGTCGGCTTGAATGAAATGTCCGACGATGAAGAGAAAAGAGGAGAAAAGCGACGCGTTCATTTCAGGCGCACATGATGCAGCGCGATGCTCTCGCCGTTTAATAACGGAGTGTGTGCGGTTATTCGGTTCGCAGGTATGTCAATGGGATGCAATCTGCGCGGAAAACGGCGGCAACGCCGTGTGCGAGTGCCCGACTTGTCCGGCTGAATTTCAGCCGGTCTGCGGCGATGACGGCATCAGCTATGGCAACGAGTGCAAGCTTCGCCTGGAGGCGTGTCAGCATCGACGGGAGATACGCATTCTGTACCAAGGACTGTGCAGTGAGTACCGCGAACGGAATTATCCCGTCGAGCCCCGTCCGTTTCGAGCATTTTTCGATAACGCGACGAGAGAGCCGAGCGAACGAACGGACGAATGAACGAGCGAACGGACTTCGATCGCCAAGAGGCCGAAGCCGATAATATGAATTCTCCCTCTCTTTCTCTCTTCCTATACTCGCATATATACAGGATGTTAAAAAAAGGGTTCAAGGCTCACAGAGTAGATGGTAGTAGATGGTACTCATTGTACTGAGTAGAAGGCGCTTAGTAAGCAAACTTGAAATATTTTTTCTGCAAAGTTTACCCTGTATTGACCGCACAGAATTACAAATGCTTTTGCACAGTAAAAGTATGTGCGCGAATGAATGGGAGCATTGGTCAATATGTAACCAAAATGATAAAAAATTTCAAAGCTGACATTTCGAGTGTAAATTAGCCTGTCAGTTAAAGTAAATATCCGTACAAAATATGTGTATCTTATATATGAACGCGAGTTAAATACGAGTTTACTCCGCTTAGAGAAATTTCAAAAAACATTGTTCAACCTTTACATCTGAATTTAGAAACCTAAAAAACTCATAAAAGCTTGCAGAAAGATTTCTATATGTGTAGATGGTTCAGTTTTCAACCCTTTCAAAATTGCAAATGTTTTTCGGTTTTGTTAGTATGAGTTATTTGTATGTTTTCGTTGACCACGCGCGTTAGATGTTTAGGAAAGATGTTCTACATGTCCTCTTTCAAAAATTTCCAGTCTTCTTCGAGGCAAAGAAAGATCAAGATTTTCCTCAAGAGTTCGCAATTCTGTAAGATAAAGATGTTAAGCGTATGTAGAAATGGATGGGGCACATGATTTATTTACTTATTTTTTTTTTTTTGTAAATATCAAAGTACTAATAAAGTAATAATATGGTGAAACATAGAAAAGAAGAATATTCTCTTGAGAATATCTTTATTTTTTTTTATATGAAATTACACAGCATTAAGTGAAGATAAGTTAATTGCATCAATACATTTTTATATCAACAAAGAAACTATATTCTTATTATTCAAAAATTATGCTTACGAATGAAAAGCACAAAATGATGAATCGAGAATATAAAATGTTTTTAAATACCGGAAGAAGACATCGTTATCATCAAAATAATCATATTGTACTTCCTGGAGC
The DNA here is from genome assembly GCF_010583005.1 of Odontomachus brunneus. NCBI lineage: Eukaryota > Metazoa > Arthropoda > Insecta > Hymenoptera > Formicidae > Odontomachus > Odontomachus brunneus. Next base: position 2,592,765 of record NW_022639451.1, read on the forward strand.
AATTATAATATCCACATTGTTGAAATTCAAGACTTCAAAATCCTTCTAACAAAATTGTATATTTTTATGCTTATATATAAAAAAATAATCGTAAATTTGAATATATTAATTTCAAACGAATTTTCATTTCTTTCTGTGTAATCAATAAAAGAATATAAGTAACTTGCGTTACTAAACCGAGAAACATTTGTAACTCTGAAAGGATTAATTTCTCTTAATCTATGTCTATTAAACATTTTGTACTCAGTGCAGTAAATAAAAATAATATACCCTATAAGTCTTGAATTCTTATTTTTACACTTTATATAGAACCACGTCGGCTTCTAAGTGTATTTAATCCGTATTATCATTTTCTAATCGTACTCTCTCTCTCTCTCACACACACATACACACACTCTCCTTCTCTTTCTCTCACTCTATCTTTCCCGCGTTGCTACCTTTGTCCCTCCTCTTCCATCGCCGTGGAAAATATATTGCCGGCGAGTTAATCTCTTAAACGGCTCCCTAGCCCTTCTCTCCGCGAGGTCCTTCGAAAAGGTACTCCGATTAATCACATAAAATTCTGAATTCCCAATCCCAACGAGCGGATTGAGCGTCCTTATCGGCGCGTTCTGATATTAAGCGCGGAAAATAATTTCCGACTTGCCGACGGGGCGCAGGAGAAGCGGGGGAAAAGGGACGTTAAGAGAACAAATCTGCGATTTTAATATGGCGGAGTGGTCGGACAGCGGTGGAGGGTTAATATACGGTCGCGTAACCGCCCCTGCGGTAACTTAAAACTTGCTACGACTAATTTGAATATCCGGCCGGAGTAAATTGAATTTATAACGGATTTCTGAACGATCTTAAGTAGCGCGACGGCATGAAACTTGATTAACGTCGATGGCCTCGCGTGTTTCCCTCGGAATTAAACATCGATCGATCGCGCTGGTCTGTACTTCTGCATTCGACGCGATATACGAGACAATCGCGTTCGCGAAAAGAGCAAAAGAAGGAGAGGAAATGATCCATCGATCGATCGGAAAATTTGTTCCCACGCTGAGAGAAACGAATGGTTTTTCTCGTTGAAATTATAGTCATTTTCGGTGTCAACTATGTCTTTCTGTGGTTTTAATAAAAAATGGCAGCAGGAATATACATGTAAGATTATTATCATTGACACTGTAACAACAATTACTACAAAAATGTTTACTCTGACTGCACTGAGAAAAAGAGTATTTAAGAAATAAGAAATATTTGCAATTTGTGCACTGTAAAAACTGATGTGTTAAATTTAACATTTCATCTGTCCCAAATCATCCACTCTTATTTATGTGTAAATTTAACACAAAGCAAATGTGGTAAAAAGTAACACGCATAATATAGAAAAAATTAACACAAGAATTTAATACTTGAATACCGTCAGGAATCACAGTTTGTGTTAAATTAACATATATATAATGTCAAATTAACTAAAATAAAACGTTACTTTAACATTTAAGAGAAGTATTAATCTACGATTTTGATGAAATGAAAATGTTAAATTGACATAATCTATGTCTGACATATTAAATATATCGATTTAACACAACCTGTGATTCCTAACGGTATTCAAGTGTTAAATTCTTGTGTTAATTTTTTCCATATTATACGTGTTACTTTTTAGCATATTTGTTTTATGTTAAATTTACACATAAATGAGAATGGATGATTTGGGACACATGAAATGTGTTAAATTTAACACCCAGAGCCGGTACAGTTCATTATTAGATTTACAAACGCAGACTGAAAAAATGTGTAACGATGGGTTTCAGGGGTTTTATAGAACGAATTTTTTTCTGTTTACATCAATTTATTTTGGAATTAATGTTACATCTCTATTAAAGGAATGGATGCGTATTAATGTAAAGATTATCGATGTCATCGCTCAACTTCACTTTCTGCGTCGCTGCAGAGAACATAATATTTTTCCACAACATATACAAAGAATAAATTGTTGTATTGTCTTTCGTAACAAAAAATACATACGTAAACAAAAACTGGCTATCAGACGGTTTCATGCTTCGTTACTTTCTTACGAAATTAATGATACTTAGAGATACCTTTCTTACTTGCGAAATAGAATGATCAATTTAACTTGGCATATAAGGAGATTGGTCCCACACAATATATGGTATGAGTTTTTCATTTCCAATTGCAGCAATTAAAATACAATAGAGTATATTTTAGAAAGATATTCGCGTTGAATAAGAAATTTGACTGGTTAGTCAAAAAAGCTTCTGAGGAAGACCTTGATAAAATTAAACCAATTAAATATTTTATGCAAGTTGGTAAATGCTTCGATTCAGAGGTGAGTCATGCGATGACATTGAGATCTAGAATAAGTAATAAAGTTGAGATCAGAGAATACTCCTTTTTACCCAAGATACTCCTTTCTCATACTACACCTCCACATAAGCCTAACTGTAGAACAATTTCAATAAATGTGTCGCATACGGATTTTGAGCATGAGGGGAGTGACCTTTTTTCGATTAGAGAGAAGTGGTTTATTAATTTGGGACTGAGATATCATTGGAAATACAATCCCTATTACAACTGGGTGAACGGTTCAGTCTCCCGTCACATAGTTTTAAGGGGATTATGACAACCACATGCATTAAAGAGTTCGAGAAAAGCCTTTGGCTTTGCAAGTCGGTAAATAAAGACACGGCAAGATCGAGAATCAGTTCCCTATTAGAGTCTTATCTTTCATGTTCAAAGTTTGTCAGCGACGTTGAAATTTAACTTGATAAATTGGTAAAACAAACCTCTGCGTTTATGAGCCGCAATAAGAATATCATTTTTTGTAAAGCGGATAAGGGTAATACCACAGTTGCGCTGGACAAGAGCGATTATGTGTACAGATGATGTTTGACGACGAGAACACTTACATGAAAGTGACAAAAAACCCAATTAGAAACATTGAGAACAATTTGCAATAATTATTAAAGTTATGGTTGAAGAAAAATTATATCAATCAAGCAACTTATAAGTCGCTTTCGTCGTCGGATGCTGTATTACCTCGTGCATACGGTTTATCCAAAATACATAAACCAAATTGTCCATTCAGACTTATAGTCTCGACTGTTGGCAGCCCTTTTTATAGTTTAGCTGTTTATCTACACAAAATTTTGTACGGGAGTGTTCCGCAACCCAGGAGTCACGTTGACAATAGTTTCGGTTTTTATAAAAAGATTACAAATTTTAAATTAGATAACTCCTTTACTTTGGTATCTTTGGACGTTACTTCATTGTTTACTAACATTCCGATTAAGCTTGCCTTGGCCAGTGTTAGGAAAAGATGGTCTTATATTTCACAGTCTACTGTCATCCCAAGAGAAGAATTTCTTAAAACTATTGAGTTTATATTGGACTCAACCTATTTCCTCTTTAATGGAATTTGTTATAAACAATTATATGTTATAAACAATTAATTACACCCATGGGTTCTCCGTTGTCACCTATAATAGCGGATTTGGTCATGGATGATCTTGAGAGTTGTGCTTTGAATCATTTGCCATTTATTCCTCCTTTCTACTTTAGATACTTTCTACGTAGATGACATTATTATGGCATTACCAACGGGTCATCTCGAGATGGTCATTAGAATGTTTAACTCACATATGAGTTGGAGGTTGATGGTTGCATTAGCTTTTTAGATTTGTCTTTGGTACGGATTGAATGGCGAATTAGTTTGTGATTGGTACCGTAAGCCGACGTTCTCGGGAAGATTTTTAAATTATTTCTCTCAGCATCCTATCAGCCATAAAAGGGGAATGGTTCTCTCCTTACTTAACCGAGCTCTTTCGCTCTCACACTCTATGTTCCACGAGAAGAACATTAAAGAAGTTGTTCACATACTTTTGGATAATTGTTATTCTTTGCAATTTATCTCCCTGATAATTAACCAACGACTAAAACAGATGATATAGAACAGATGATTTCATATAGCGTTAGAAATACAAACAAAGACATCTCACAAAAAATGGAGGATGATGCGAGTGATAGGAATTTTTTTACGATTCCTTATATTGCAAATGTTTCCGAGGGAGTTTCAAGAGTCATAAGAGATTTAGGTTACAGAGTGGCTTTTAGTGTTACCAAGAAGCTTAACGTCTTCATTCATGGCCAACAAGACCGTTTAAGTAAAAAAGAGTGGACCCATGTGGTGTATAAGATTAATTGTCGTGACTGTGATCTTATGTCGGACAAACGAAGAGACAACTAAATACGCGGGTGAAGGAACATCGCTCACATATATCGCGTATTACTATGCAACCATCGCCTATTACTGACCATAGGTTACAACACAATCATGAGTTCGATTGAGATAATGTGATAATTTTGGACATTGAACCAAATTATCATAAACGTCTTGTCGCGGAAATGATCCATATTAAGAATCAAAATAACGGCTTGAATTCGCAGTCGGATATGGAATCGCTTAGTAATGTTTGCTTTCCGCTTCTTGACATTATCCGCGATAAACACCTATAATTTGATACCTTATTTATTTCTATTCGGAATATGCGTAGTTTTGCACACCTTTATAACGGAATGTTTGTTTCTGAAGTTAAGCAGTTTTCAGTGTGTTTAGTCTGTTGACTGTTGGGTTGCTGAAGCTCTCCTACGTTTCACATTTTTGGTGAGAATGTTTTATTTTATTTTTTATTTGTAATTTTTGCGACTCCTTTTGCCTTTTGACTTTTTAGACAATCTCAATTTATACGGTTTTATTGTTATATGGTTAGCTTGCGAACAAGGATGTGACGGGGTTTTTACTTCCATAACTATTGTGAACGGCGATTGGGAACCGTTGTGAGCATTCCTTATTGACTATGTTTACGATCCGCGTGAAGAGGACCACATCCAATGGTCGAAACGTTCGGCAAATTATATAATAAAGTTTAATTGATCTACATAACTGTTGCGCTTGAAACCTGCATTTTGGCTCTTATTGTCCTTTTATTGTTGTTATTAATTTGAATTTCCCAGAGCCGGTATAGTTCATTATTAGATTAAAAAATATTGTAAAATATATTGAAACAGTTTCCACGAACGACTGTCACACGTCTCGTGATAATCATAAAAATCTCTATCTGAGATATGTACTTATATCAATATAAAATATTCTTATCGAAAGAGCTAGAATGTTCCATTGTCTTTATTATTATTCCTGCATTAATGACAGTTTTTTTTCTTCTCCCGGGGGACATCGTACGGCGAGTGCTGTTCACGGCGATAAAGCCATACACACACTGGCCACGTCAGATATTCCCGACGATACCGCGGCCGCGGCTCAGCGCGAAACGAGAGCGCTTCCTTTTCTTTCGGTGCTCGCAATAGGAATTCCCGCGATATCGTAAACAACTTCATGTATAATGTACACAGCGATGCATCATCGCGGCTGCACGCGAGGCCGCGCTATTAATCTTCATTTTATTATTTTCCGCGATGCCTCTAATAACGACGACGGGTGCCTTCCCGATCCTGGGAGGATGGGTGGCCAAAGAGGGCGGCAAGGTAAGAGCGGGAGGGGAAAAGGGGGTGAAGGAGATTTCATCGACCGTGTACTTTACGACGTTGGCCCCTACCCTGCAATTTCATTCTTATTAATCCACCCCTTCCGCCCCTCGCCCTTTACCCGCCTCTGCTCACATCTCGATATTCCGGAACAAGGCACTGTCGGGACCGCGGACTTGAAAAGGACGCGAATTCCTCGGCGATTTTCCCGCCCTGCGCGTCTTTTCTTAGGTATACGATGAATATCGCGCCCTCGATCGCCTTTCCGTCTGCCGTCGTTCGACAAATTTTCCGACGTAACGCGCGACCTCGCTATCGTTATCGACGACGTCCGTTGATACGACAATAATAACGATAAGGACACCACGGTGAAGCTTTCGCGGATCCGCGCAAGAATAGGAAAAAAAATGACTGGCTCTTCCTTTCTCTCTCTCTTCCTCTTTCTTTCTTAAGAGAAAGAGAGAGAAAGAGAAATCGCCTGCCGCGCTAAAGTTTCATGATCTCGTTTATTATTATGTAAATCTGCAATGAATAACGAACGCGCGGGGAACTAAATCTCGTTTTCTCATAAGTTCACGTCACGAGTACACTAGAATTTGAAAGTAGCCTCACTTGAGGGACGAAGACACTCGCGAGGTTACTCTAAAAATCTCTTGGAGTGAAGTTTCGCTCAAAAGGTAGAGTGACCATCGAGTCACTCGAACTCACGTGACGTGAATTTTCACTCGTATAAGATAAAATATTCAGTTATTGATACGTAATTTTTGATTTCTCTTGATCACTGACTCTCTAAAAAAGTTTGCTTTCTCATCAGCGGCGGCTGTTCACAATTTTAGTTGTAAAGTTCTCTTCACTCAAACGAATGTTTTGCTGATCCATATAGAATTCTAAATATCACGGTTAAAGTATATCGTCGTTTTCTTATATCTGCTAGAAAATTGTCTCTGGTACGTAAACAGCAGCATTCAAGCAAATTATTATACATTTGTTTGTCCTTCATCACCAATTTTTGTCTATCACAGTCAATCTTCATTAGACCGTCTTTAATCCGGATAGACGCTACAGAGAGACTTTCTTACTAAATTTCACAAATATTTCAAATAAAAACTCTGTCTCTTTATCATCTACATTGATTAAATGTAAAACATACCTGATATCGCGGTGTTTGCTAATCATTTGTCTATCTTAGCTAATTTCCCGTATCTAAATAATGTTTGTTATAACTGCTATTTTTTGAGTGTTTTGAGATAATTGAATGCAAGCAAGAAGCTTAATGCTAGTCGCATAAAAAACCAAATTTTTTCTGTGACTAAGGAGATGTCAATTATTATGTGTTTTACCCTACAGTGTATTTGATGTGATCCACATACAGAAAAGTATCATTCTACTGCTCACAAAAGCAGATTATTCAGTTTTTGCTTTCTTACTTTTAAGTAATAGTTATTTTCAACAAAGAATATTTTTTTGATAATAGATTCTTGATAATAGCCTTAAAACATGTATTTTTTTAAAACTTACCATATGTATTTGAAAGAAAAAATTGTTCTTTTTACAAGAATATTATAAAACTACATTGAAAAAATATTCGATTCGATTCTATGTAGAAAACAAATCGAATTTTTGTTTTAATATTCTTGATTGAAATGCTAAACTTACTAGAATTCAGAATGTAATTTGAATAAATTTAGTGCGTATGATTGATTTGCAGAAGTATAAATTTGAAACATATAACAATGAAGTACAAAAACAATAAAGTAAGAAACAAGCGACAAAAATAACATTCACTTCAATGCAATATAAATTTCTCTGCATGCACTGTCACATATTCAATCTAATCGCTTGAACGTTCGTTTGTGTGAAGTCAGAAACCATCCTAAACTTGAGTGAGACATTTAATCTTTCGATTTTGACTATTTCTTTCAGTGAAAATATTGCCATTTGTCACTCGCGTTTTGAGAGAAAGTAAGATAACCAGAATTTTTTCGAGTGCTATTCAAGATACCGATTTGTCATCATTTTCAATGATTGTCAAATAATTCTCGGATCTTTTTGCCCCCCCTCCCTCCCCCGCCCCATCCACTTCACACATTTATAAAGTGTTCCGAATTTATGTTCGGAAATCTGGTCACCTTACATATACTGCGAGGAGAAACGAGAAGATTACTTACAAATGACGTCTTCACGATACGCCTCGGCGGTCGCACATCGCTATTCTCTTCGAGACTCACTTTCGACGGATAAAAGACGCGAGAAACGCGGAGCGATATGGATCGATGTGTGCCCATGGCTGCTGCTTGGCGCGAAAAGATCGAGCATTTCGCGCGATTCATTACCAACGCCTAGATTGAACAACCACGATGACAATCTCGTAGTGCGAAACGAACGCGATTGGTCTAGAGTGGTTAGTAGTTCGAGCAAGTGGTTAAGGCGTTCGCCGTACAGATCGCGTCGTTGTAGACCTCGTTCGCATCACTGGCGCATTCACATTCATGCACTTTTCGCACTTTCGGCGCGCTAATGAACTTTTGGTGTACGCGATTGACAGCGCGCGCGTCTGCGATCTTTTCATACCGAGCAGCTGCCATGAACACAACTCTCCATATTCCATACGTCTTTCGCTTGTGTCCTGTAAGTCACCTGCGGAAATAAGTATTAGAGTGCCGAAAACAACGACGTGCAGTCGTCAGGACATATCGTAAGTACAATATTACGGAGTAATCTCCTCTCTTCTCGACACATACAGCCAAGGTGACTAGACGTCCCGATTTTTCGCCCTTCGTCCCGAATTTTTTTGAGTGCTATTCGGGACACCGATTTGTCATTATTTTCAATGATTGTCAAGTAATTTTCGGATCTTTTTATCCCCTTCCCCCCGTCCCCTCGCTTCACACATTTATGAAGTGTCCTGAATTCAGGGCTGGGAAATCTGGTCACCTTAGAGAAAGTCCACTCCAAGAAATTTAAGAAGCCCGATAATCGCATGTCGATTCGAGAGCTGATTACGCGATCATAAGAAGTGCGTGTATGTTGAACGATGAATATTACCACGATAAATATTACTACGGCACTTCTCGCTTGCGAGTTTCTCGGAGCTGACGGCTTCGAGTTTTTCCCCCGTCTCGCGGAGAGACGAGAGTGTATCGTGGGAATTAAACGAGGGAGAAAATCCTTCACCCTACTTCCACCCGCCGGCCTCATCTTTCCGCTCGTCTTTGTGGAAATCACTCGCGAATGAGGCGCTTTTCAGCGCGAAACAAACGCACGACTCGACGTTGGCCTGGAGGAACGATTGCCCAGGGTGACAGCACTGTTCATTTCCAACGCAAATTCGCGTGCTTCGCGAAAGCATCGCTCGATGCTGGTACGTACTCTCTCGGAGGTGACTCTCGGATATATGTAACCTACATCGAATGGCCCGAAATTACCGGCGTGCAGTACTTTAGAGATGGACGCAAAGTGCGTCCTGTTAAGCAAGTATCATGAAATTCACAAATACGCCGAGACCGCTATTAACACATGAAGTGATATTATCCTAGAGTGGTTAATGGAGGAAAAATTACAACCCTTTATCCTCAATGAATTTTAGAATCTATCCAGTTTTCAAATAAAATTAAGGAAAAATTGTTCTTTACAAATTATTAAGAAACGATTTCCTCTATTGAATAACAGATGCATTTTGAAATTCATCTAAACTTGTTGTAAATTTTTTTCCATTGATTGTGTGTATTTTATGTGTAAATTCTCCAAATAAGTATTACTTTCAAGTGGTAAGATTGACATAATCGTTACACATTGACTACCACGCTAACTTCTATTGGTTACTTTAATGCTCAACGCAAATTTAAATCAATAAAAATGAGACAAATGAATGCAATTCACGATACATATTTTCACTAGGTTTTCATTGTAGGCATTACAGACTCTTTATAAACTATATATAATTTGTGTTATAAATTTGTTTCATATATTAATTAGTGCGACGCGGTAATGTTATACTATCGGTCACCGATCATCACCATGACAGTCAACGTATTAATCGCAGCAAAAATGTGATATAAAATGAAAATACACACAGAAAAATACATACTGCATTCAAGTGTTACTTGTTTCAAATATTTCATAAATTTATCCGCAAGTCTATCACGAATATCAAATTCATTCAAAATGCATTTTAAATCCTAACACAAGTTTCAATTAAAATCAAAATTAATTTAAAATAAACAATTTAGCATCTCAATAAAAAATATGAAATTAAACGAAAAATGCAGTTTGCTTACCATATAGAATCGAATCAATTTTCTTCTTAATAAAGTTCTATAATATTCTTGTAAAGAGAATAAATTCTTCTTTATAAATAAATTCTTATAATAAATTCTTCTTTAAGTACATGATAAAATGAGCTTGTCTCAAATTTGATAAGTATATTTGTTGTAAAGAACGTTATAATGTATTTATTATGGAGAAAATGTTTTTTGTTGAAAATAACCATTAATTAATTAAAGAAGGAGAGCAAACTAAGTAACCGCTTTTCTTAGCAATAGAATGATATTTTTCTGCGTGTAAATATGATTTCGTCAATTCTTTGATATATCAAAATTGATAGTTATTTCTTTGACAGATCTCGTAAACGCTGTAATTCCAAGTCATTCGAAGTACAAACGAAAACACGGACGATACTCTTTTGAGAACGATATTTAAGATATCTTCTTGAAATATTTTTCGCTGTTTCTCCACGTTGTATTTTTATCCTCCAAAGCATAAGTAGAAGAAACGGTCAATATGTTTGAGAGCGAACCACGGGACACTCTTCTTCTTTTTTATTCAAGCAGATTCACATTAGCCGTTCCACGAACTTTTCTGACGTATCTCTCGTATTCTCGTGTCTTCTGCGCCCGACGGCGACAGCGGCGCCGCGAAAATAAATCGTAACATTTCCGATTTGCATCTTTATTAAAAAGTTCCACTTGTCAACACGGCGCGGACAAGCGAGCCCTCTATCAGAAAGAAGATTTATCAAGCGCCTGCCGCCGCGTGGAAATACGTTTAAACAGCGATTCCATCAAACTACCTTCTCCTACTCCTCCTCCTCCGTCATCACCCTCTGCTGCCAGTCAATGTGCGACACTCTAAAGCACCGAATATAAAATCGCGTACTCGCGAAAGTTAGTCTAAACACAAACAGTAATTTCCATCACAAAAATCTGATGAAATGGGATGCGGAACGATGAGGTGGGTGATCTGCCGTGGAGTACTTACGAGACGCGTACCTATGCCGAGGTTTACCGAACTTTCCTCATAGCACACGTACTGGGGGAGTGCGCCGGAAAAAGATTGGATTGCTTTTAATATCAAACGCGCGGCAACCGACAAATCTCTGAAATCATACATTAGTAGGTAGGGCGGCAAACGTCGAGAGATATCTCGCGAAAGTTCCTCCACAGCAAATCCGCAATCGGGAATATCACTCGCTTCCGAAGAAATCGAAATATTTCACATCATCTTAACACATTGTTGATCACGGATCACTCGGGGGAAACTCGTGTTTTACTGATCGAATATTGCCGGCCAGTCCACGAGTTCTCTCGTGCTCTGACAACAGGCGAAACGAGACTGGGAACGAGAGCTCAACAATGCTGAAAATAATTGTATTTGCGCGTTTGCGTTTCTGTGTTGAATTGAATTGAATGAAGCCAGAGGGAACTAAAACGCTCAAGATTTTCTACAGAATGTTTCTCTGAAATAGAAGTAAAAATAAAGTAAATAATAAAGTAAGAATATGTTATTATCAATATGTTATTATAGAAATATATTGTATAATAACATAAGTTTTTTATATGAAAATATTAAGTTTATTAAATATTATATAATGTATAAAGTGTATATATATAATAATTAAAATTTTTGTCTTTCTCCTTATTTTTTAATTATCTTTTCATTAAAGATAGCAATGTCATATATTTTCACAATAATACAAATAAAAATATTCCTAAATAGCAGGATGACGTCAAATGATGTAGTAACGACGTATTAACGACGTTTCTAATATAATAGATCCGTTTGAAGCTTACATTTCTAAGTGAAGTGAATTTTTAGTTGAAACACTGCATCAATGTGAAATTGCCCGTATCACTTTTAGATGCAATATATATATAAATCTGTTTTTCTTCAAAATTTTTGCATTTTTAAGATATAAGTAATACGCCCTTAATAGTTGAACTTTCTTGAAGAATCAAAGAGAAAAATGTCAAACTTTTCGCTCCAACCAAATAAAATCCCTCAGTACAAACTAGCGTTTGGCTCTTGTAAATCTTTAATAGATTTTGATTTCAAATTAGAAATCTGAGAGCCTTCAGTTCCACTCAATATTAAAAAATGCCGATGAACAATGCGTCGAGATAACAGAATAACACTCTGCCGCTTGCGGCAATTACACCCTTACCGTGCAATAATTCGCGTTCATAGCCGGCGCGTCTCGGATACGACCTCCCTGCCTCCTTCCTGTCCACCCCCATAAAGAACGGTCTGTTCGAGGCTTCACACCGTGCGCCGCGCAATATTTTCCCGTAATAAGCTCGCGGTATAATAATAGAATTACGCCGTCGCGGTTCCGCGACCGACGCACGCGATCCGCTATCGCAATCGCCTATAAATCGCGCGGCGCGCGATGATTTTCATTACCTCTCCTACCTCGAACGTCTCTCAGACCGGCTGGAAATCGAGCGGAACGCACGCCGTTAGAATTCGGTTTCGTGCGCCGCCTCGCGACGTCGCTCCACCGCTGAAATCATATGAGTTGTTACTCCGCGGCATGCACGCTGCATATGCATGCGCTTACTTACTATCCTCCTCCTCCCCTCTTCCTTCTCTCCGATCTCTCTCTCTCTCCTTCTCTATCGTTCTCTGTCCGTAGTCACGCTTCGTACGACGATTCTCGTGGCTCCGTTTTCAACCCCCGTTGGAAAACCCGGAAGGAAACCAGTGCGCCACGAGCATCATCGACACGTCGACGACTGGGTGAATCTCCCGCACCCTTCTCTCTCTCCCTCTCCCTCTCTCTCTCACACACACATACACACACACACACTCTCTTCTCCTGTGGTCCTTCGTCCCCGTTCCGGTACTTCTCATACTTGCCGTGGATTTCAATGAATTCTAAAGATAACTTCTCGACTAGCAAGCCTCCGCCGCCGTGGCCGTCGCTGCTATCACTCTTTCCACTCTTCCCACCGGCCGCCCCTCGACTTCTGTTACTCGCGTTTCGGTACCACCCTTTGTCTCGAGCGTTTCCTACCCCTACAGCCGTCGCTATTCGGCCTTTGAGAGAGAAAGGGAGAGAGAAAATTCCACTCGAAACGGACGCCGTTATGCAAATACCCGCGGGAATCTTTATTAATGTTATCCTGAGGCGGTCAGAGGGCGGCTCGCCTGCCCGGTCAAGGGGTGGTGGTGGTGCGCGCGTGATTAGTGAGCCCAGCGATGTCACGAAATGAAAGGTACGTGTCGGCGGAATCTGCGCGCCGGCACGTAGAGCAGAGGCCGGACGCCGACACGGCGAACTGCGTCACGCGAAATGCGACTTTACGCTTTTAATCGCGTGTCAACGATCTCTGTTCACAGACGGCTGCGAGAACAAGAAGTGCGAGTTCTACGGCGAGTGCGAGAGCGACAACGCCGGCGAAGCCAAGTGTGTCTGCCCTACCAAGTGCGAGACTACCGTAAGTCTATAGAAAACTTTATTCACATAAACGCACATTGCTGTGTGCGTGATGAAAAATACATATCTTCAACCACTTGCGATAAATGTGTTAATGCATAATTTAACGAAATTTAATTGGTGATTTATTTTATTAATAAACTAATTATTTTTATTTATTAGTATTACATAATTTTGTGATTAATTTTTATATTATATATTGATTTTAATATTTAATATATTTTTATCTTATATTTAATATTTAATATTATTAATTTTATTGTTAATTTTAATATTAAAGTTTAATATTAATAAGTTTAATTTTAATAAGTTAAATTATTCAATTGTTTTAAATTATAATTAAATGATTTTAATACTAAATTAATTTGTTTATTATCCGCGGATATTTAATTGCAGTATTTTTAATCTTAACTTAGATAAATATTCATTACACGTGTCAATTTTAAACTTTTATATGTATTTTATCTTGTCGCATGCACACATTTTTTTATATGTTCTTGTAGTTATTCTGGATCTATTATAGTTACATGGTTTCTAGGTTTATTAGTTACATCACATATCAAAAAGCTACAAACGTTTGTACAAGACATTATTTATATAATTGCATTGCTATGTGCAAAACTGAAAATTGATATTTTTAACTACTCGAGATAAATATGTTGCGTTTAATTGAACGAGATTACTGGTTATTTATTTTTTTACTACTCGCAAATACTTAATTTTATAGTTTGGATTAATATTTATGTGCTAATTTTTAATTTTTATTTTGACATGTATTTTGACATGTATTTTGTCTTCTCGCGTGTATATATTTTTTTAGTTATTCTAGATTTATTATAGTTATGTCACAAATCCAAAAGACAAACGTTTGTAAAAGACATTATTCACATTATTGCATTGCTGTGTGTGTGACAGAAAATTGACTTTTAATTACTCGAGATAAATATGTTGCGCGTAACTGAACGCGAGGTTACTATTTTTTTTTTTTTTTTTAATAGTTATTCTACATTTATTATAGTTACATAACGGATCAAAGGCAAAAAATATCTGTGGAAATATTACTCACATGATTGCGTTATTGTGTGCACGATTGAAAATTTATGTTCCAGCTGTTTCAGATAAATATGTTACGCGTAATTGAGCGAAGTTACTGATTACTTTTTTTATTATCCGTGAAAATTGAATTACAATATTTGATTTAAACTTAGAAAAATACTCATTATGTATGCCAATTTTTAATTCTACTTTAACCTATATTTTGTCCCCTACTGCATTTATATGTTATTTCGGACCTATCATAGTCATATTGCACGGCAAAGGCAAAAAAACGTCGACGTTTTTATTTTTCTGTATTTCTATTTGCGCAACATTTCGAGAAGATATCAACGTCAACGAACGTTGCAAACGCACTCGTTCCGGCTCTAATGAATAGCGCGACCATAAATACGTCAGGAGAGCACGTGACGCGCATTATGGAATATTAAATGGAATGTTCAGGTTGTTTGGATTATTCAAAATTGTCATTTGCATTCGCGCCACTTCGATCATCTAAATTTTATAAATGTCTCGCCTGTCTTGTTTGCGTTTCGCGAAAATATAACGCCGATGAACGCGCTCACGTGCGAGAGAAAGAGAAAGAGAGACAGAGAGAAAAAGAGTGAGAGGGGGGAATGGCTCTCGATCCAAGGTTGACAGTGGCGCAGCCGTGCGAAATTCCAAATTCAATAAATCGCGCGTACGTATCGCGCGCGTGCCTGCTTGTTTTTAAATAATTCTTTCGGACGAATCAATGTTCAGATTAATTCCTGCCGTTATAGCGGAGCCAGCGCCGAAGGAACCGCTCGGCCAATTAAATATTCCCGCCGTGTATTTTATGTTGAAACGAATTCTCGTGTATTTTAATAGATTTTTGTTAATGCTGTGCGCGTCACAAAACACAATACAATACGCATACACATGACTGATTACCTCAAATAAAGTAAATTTAAGGATAGAGTGGCTCTTTTACACTCAGAAAATAATGCCTGATATTTATATGTATGTGACTATAACGACATGCAAAGAAATAACTATTATAAGCTATAGTTAAAAAAACCAATTTTTTAATAAAATGTTTTTATAATATTAGTAATATTAGTAATAGATCTTATATACATGTTATTACTACTATTTTCACGTGTTAGAACAAAAAAGCTATAATTTATTAATTGGATCAATCCAACTTAATAGTTCATTAATTGAATCAATTTTCTTTTCTCTGAGTGTGATAAACAATCACGTAAAATAAGAGGACGGACGTGAAGCAATTTTTCTCGATACGACGATTAACCTGGAAATTATACGACTTTTCTCGTTCAGCGCGAGTCGCGGAAAGAACAAAAAGGCACTAATAATAGCACGTGGAACCTCCTCGCCGTCGTCCTGGCGGATGCTCGGGGCGATTCGTCGCGCTTAAGGCCCTCTCGTTAGCGTAACCGCCGTGAAATATTCACACGATGATGAATAGTCCCGCTGGATGCACGCAGCCGCGTGTGCATTCTCGACCGACGATATTTCGCGTTTCCCCAAGACCGTTCGATGTTGCCGAGTAGGAAGCCGCTTCGTTAGGAACGCGACGAGGGGTGCAGTGGCAGCGGGGCCGGCTGACGCATTTGCATGCGCTGTTTTCAGGACTTTCCATCAGCGCTCCGCCGTTCCGCGTTCGCCTCTCTGGCTCGCTTTATTATAACCTTCTTCCGCGAATGAATGGCCTTTTCATGTTTCATTAGGCAGCCAACAATAGTCAATAGCTCTTGCCGCAAAATGTCGAAAATTCCGACGATGGGAACGATGGGAACGCGTTTCGCCCGGCATTCGACGCGACAGTCGCGGCGAGCCGGAAAGGGAGATACCTGCGTGCGCACGCGCGTGGGAAAAAGTTTTAATTAACATTTTGTTCTCGCGCATCCGCGGTTTCGTCGACCGCGCTCCAATGCGCTTTATCTGGCAACGGGCGCTCGCTCTCCCCCTCGCGCACGCCACGAGCAAATGCACAGAGCATAAATAGCCGCCGCATTCAGCCGCCCGGATCCTGTGAGTTAATTAGTCCTAAGTTAATTAGTTAAATCAGCGAGTCACCGTGTGATTCGCTCCCGCGATACGTATAGAGTGGACTGATTGTTACGGCGCGAATAAATTAAAAGAAAAAAAAGGGAAGAAAAGAAAACGTGTGCCGTAATAAAATTTTCCAAGATTTTGTCAGATATACCGAATATGTCGAGAATGCCCAAATTTGTCCCGAAATCGGTTGACTCACTTTGATTGATTCACAATTTAAAATCCCATTCGTGTCCCCAATACGGGTTCGTGGAAAAGAAAAGATTTCCTACCGCAAGTGAAAATCTTGTTAGTCTAGCAAATTTACAACCGTAATATACAGACAGTCAGTTTGCTGTTTTGCAGTAACCAAGTCGCAGAGCTGCATAAGATTTGTGGTTGAACCTAGTAAAGTTTGATGGTGTAGTACAGCAAATCTGTTAGCATAGCAAAGATGATTCTATACTGCAACTAATGGAAGGTGTAATTAGTTATATGAAATTAATCATTTTGCTGTTATATTAAAGGAAATTTGGCACATTAACGGATTTCAATATAGCTAAATCATCAGTTGCTGCAGCAAGAGAAGTTAGCTAAAGCAAAAATGCTCGTTGAAATGTCTCAGACATTTGCAATCTCATACAGACTTAATGGAGATGCACAAAAATATTTTGTTATTATCTATTAAATAATTGCATGATTTCTTTAGTAAAATTATTGAATTTGTTTTGCAAGTTTTAATTAGCTCGAAATACAAAATAATTTGTTGCAATAATTAAGATAATATCAAGGAAAATAGGTTTGCTATATGAGCGAGTTGACAATTGCTTTTAAACCTAATATCTTTGTTGCACTGGCAAATTTGCTGAGTTATAACATTTTATTTCACCCAGCAAGCTATAGATTTGCAAAATCACTTAAATCATTTTTTCCCGTGTTTTCTATCGAGAATCGAAACAGAGATACTATGGAAAATTTCTCTTTTCAGTAACGTCGGCTTACTTTTATAATATCCAACAGAAAATCCCATTTTTATATCAATTATTGTATACTCAGTAAAGTATAGAAAATCAGAAAGATAAAATATTTTTAAAACGGAGTATTTTATTACGTGTGAATAATGGAAATGGTTGGAATGTGTTAACATATGTTCAATTCTAATGTAAAATAAAGACCGGGAAGAATGCTGGGGAAACTTTCTAAGTTACCCATTTTTTTAATAAATAATTATTTTCGAAGAAACTGAATTCCGAGAAATTTTCAATGCGGAGTGCGAGCATCTGATGTGTGAAACACGCGACGAGAAAAAGACCCAGTAAGCAAGGAACATTAAATTAACGTTTAAAAACGTTGACTTCATGTGCATTGTTTGGACATTTTTTAATAATATTGCATTTATATTATTCACTTGTTATTTCGTGATATGATTTTTCTGAATGTTGTTTAAACGTTTTAAAAACATTATAAAAAATATATTTTTTAAATATTACTTTAACATTTATTTGAGATCAATGCAACATCTTAAAAATATTTCTGCCGATTAAAACGTTATGACAACCCTATTTCAACATTATTGAAACTTCCAAATCGCGATCAAAGTATGTTCATAATGATGTTTGATGCAATATTAAACACTACATATTTGACAATATTACAGGTTCCCCAATATCATTGTAGTAACGTTATATTAATGGTTTCTTGCTTACTGGGGAAGGATCTCGAATTTGTGCGAATCGCGAACGAATCGATGGCTGAATTTCTCGGCCGACTCCTTATTTTCGCGTTACTCCCGCTAATAACCGTTTGATAATAACGATTTTTGATACACGCCGCAATACACGCCAACAAAGCTGCGCGCACAGCGGCCGCGGCAATCTCCGCGGATTTATTTGCCTATTTCGAATCGATTTCCGATAAATAATTTTTCGTAGCCGCTTGAATGCGCGAGCGAGTGAGCGAACGCACGCGCTGATATTGCAGTCTCTCTCTCTCTCTCTCTCTCTCTCTCTCTCTCTCTCTCTCTCTCTCTCTCTCTCTCTCTCTCG
>NW_022639451.1:2616781-2635403 GCF_010583005.1 Odontomachus brunneus
CTCTCTCTCTCTCTCTCTCTCTCTCTCTCTCTCTCTCTCTCTCTCTCTCTCTCTCTCTCTCTCGTCCTTCCTCGTTTCTCCCCGACCGATCGCGGAGATCTCGCGACGCCCAGAATGCAATGCATGTTCGCTTCATCAAGATAACGTTCCGCAGAAAATTCAGCCGATCACGCCGTAGATAGAACGGACAGATAGCGGCACGGATTTCACAGATTCGCGGAACGTCCTGCTGACGGCGAACGGCGAACAATTCCGAATTTCCTCGACGCGTTCTACACCCTCGTGATCGTTCGTGACGCGCCGGCGAAGCGAGGGGAATAAGGGATGTGCGCTGGTTGCAGGCAAGGGTTGAGAAAAGGATTAGGTTTGCAGGTTTCGCTGCGAGAGACCAAGGAACGGAGTCCGTACCGTCGCGGACTCTTATGCTATTTTTCCGGAACGGCGAAAGAGAGAGAGGGAGGGAGGGGAAGGGGAAAAGAGAATCCGAGTCACTCGGTCACGATCACGTTTATTGGCTGCCACACCGAGAGAATGTTATAATTTCTTTTCACATAAATTCTTTTCACTCTTACTATATTTTTGGTAGCGCAGAAATAGGCCGTTAATGAAGTCTATCTTGCCAAAGAATGTAATAAATTTCTCTGGAAATATGGTAAACTTTTTAATAGTTTCAGACCCTAAAATATACATAAGTAGCTCAGAATGCTGATGTATTCCACGCGGTTACAAAATACTATAATAATTTTTACTATAAAATTTGCTCTGTGTATGAACAGATTGTGACTCTCTTTTTTGTTCGTTCCCTGAAAATAACACGCTGCATTGTGTAAAGTTTTAAAATATTCTTATCAATATTCTAAATTATGTTTTAAATTAAATTTTGCAATATTTTGATTAAGATAAACTAGTTTATTTTCAATTATACAATTGTTTCGTTTATATATCGAGTTCTGATAAAAATTCTGTGACAGTATTAAGTAAATTTATAATCTCTTCACTCGAAGTTTTGCGGAAACTTGATATGTACTGGATTAGAAGGAATCAATAACTTCCTAATAACATCTTTTACATTTTTGCTGCTATGAACATATCTCCTTGTATAATATACTCTGTATTTTAGAAAGAGATCGGTCGAGCTGCACATTGCTGATTTTCTTTTAAAACTTGCAAATTTCGCAACTTTTTCGAATTGCAAAATAAATGCGGAAAAGAAGCTTTAAATATATCTGCGAAAAAGTTTCCTGAAGAATGTGCGGAGAAAAGTATAATAAAATCCTATAAAAAAATCATGATGAAGAAATCCTACTTTTTTTCCTTATGGTAGCTCCATATTGTTGAAACGACAATTTTAAAATAACAGTTTTGCTATACTAAGAGAAAAATTATATTAAAATCAAATATTGTTTATCTGATTTAAATAAACAATATTTAATTGACGATTTGGTTTAAATAAAGAGAGTGTAGATTTAACTAAATATATTAATGGCACCCATCAAAGAAATATTTGTTAATTTTAATATAATTTTTCTCTCAGTGTACAAAAGGGAAAAAAACATTACAAAATCTATCATATTTTCAGTTGAAGTATCGTGAGGAGTACCGCAAGTTGGTTAATGTTAGTTACTTAGTTAGTTTGCTTGGCAGGGTTACGAGTAATTAATTACCTTTTTAATTAATTATCGTGTTTATTTGACAATTAATATGAGGTAATTCAATCGAAGACCATTTAATTGACAATTGGTTTCAATGAATTCAATTAAAGACCATTCAATTAATTAATATGAACGAAGAGAATGCATTCAATCAATAATGGAACTTAGTTAATTTAATTGAGGGCCGTTTAATTGACAATTGAACCTAACAAATTTAATTAAAAGCCGTTTGATTGACGATTAATATAGACAAATTTAATCGTGCCAATCGAAGATTGTTCAACGATGTTTGACATGCTCAAGTGCCGCCCTCAGCGCGTTGTCCCACTTAGCGCTTCTCAATTATCGGCATCTTCCACGATGTTCCGGATATGAGTATCCACAAAGCTAATTGTAACCTTAAGTAATCGGACACTCTTCGATTGGATTTGTTCATCTCTGGTGAAAATGATATCTAATAATATTTTACCTTAACTCATTTTTGCACAAGGAATAGTTTCGAAACTCTCTTCAAAACAAAAGCGGAAAAATGTTATTAGACATTTGAATTACATTCCAAAATATTCTTTCTGAAGAAACTTTTACTGAAAATTATATAATATATATGAATTATAGAGTTTCCAGTAAAATTCTCCTCAAAAAGAGGAAAATTTCCCATTTTGAAATGCAAGCTTGATGCTCTCATTTCCGCCAGGGGTACCGATCGTTAATTAAACAGCTTTTAATTCAACCCTTTCGCTATCAACGAGATATATATGTCCCGGTACATTTGTTTTCTCCCACCATTAATAATAACTGTATGCAATTAAATGAACAGTTTTTTTAAAACATATCAGCCATTACTCTACTTATTAGCGTTGGGACAAATATGCTCCTCCAGTGGAATCTCAGTGTCCCAGTTCTGTCGCTTTTGCGCCATAAATACATAAAACGTTTAACTTTTTACTAAAACTATATTACATACTAATGTATTTAATGAAGTGGAAGTAAAACAAATTGTATCTTCTAAAAACAAAATTCAACCTTCAACATAAATACAAAATTGTATCTTCAAAAAACAAAAGCGATAAAGTTAAATCAGTTAAGTCCAATCGTCAATTAAACGTCCTTTAATTAACTTTACTAAGTTCAGTTATTAATTGGACGATTCCCTTTCCTCATATCAGTCATCAGTTGAACGATTGAATTTAATTGAATTCATTGAAATCGATCGTCAGTGAAACATTCTTCGGTTGATTTTGCCCGAATCAATCGTCAATTAGTGGGATTAAAACATACTTGCTCAAATCAGTTAAATTCAGAACAATTTAATTAATATTTGTGCAACTTTGGATATACCATGATATTAGACAAATATTATTCAAAGCTTACATATATAAAATGTGACTTTTGGTCAGACAAGTTCTGCTTGGATTCTTCGATTATGCGTCGTGTGGGAATTCCGGAATGTATTCCCGCCGGATAACACGGAGCCAATTACGTGGGAGACGAGCGAAAGCCATTGAAATTATTTCAACAACCTACCTCCCGATCGCAACCACCGCGGCAGATTACTCTCAATTTTCAGCGCGGCGAAAACTTACACCAAACATTTCGCTTTTCGCGTTACTCGCGCGCTCACTCGGCTACTCATGTGTGTGCAATCCGAATCTGTAAATTGAAGAAAATATTACCTTAAAATCGACAAATATTTCTTAGGTGTGGGTGCCATTAACATATTTATTTAAATTTAAATTCTCTTTATTTAAGCCAAATATTATTTACTTAAATCAAGCAAACAATATTTGATTTAAATAAAGAGAATTTAGATTTAAGGTAAATATTGTTAATGGCACCCATCAAAGAAATATTTGTTGATTTTAATTTTTTCCTCAGTGTAGTGCACCGAGAACGTAATCGATCAGATCGAAGGTACAATTCCTTTTACTTCCATTGCATTAAATACATTAATATATAACATAGTTACAGTAAAAAAATTAAAAGTTTTATGTCTTTATGGCAAAAAGCAATCCACAGCAAAAATCACCCCGTCTCCCGGAGTCACTTGGGCGCCGGAAACCGCGCGCAGGGCGATGGCTCTTTAAGCTGGCGCTTTAAGCCGACGCTTTTATTCTCAATTCAGGACGGTAACGTCGCGCGAAACGCAGCGGCGGGACGTATACGATAATCCTCTTAATGAAACACGAACCACGGGCTCGCGCGTGCACACGGATTAACCTCGGGAAATGAGCTGACTGACGTCGATTAAACTTAACGCGGAAGCGACTAAATCGTGCGGACTCTCGCGGAACTTCGCCGCAGCGGCGCCCGCATGCCGGATGCGGCTGTGCTGCGTCTCGAACGGCCGCTATAATAACCGTCCTCCTCTCCTTGATCTCCACCGAGCCCCTGCTTCTTCTCTGCCTGCTCCTCGAAACGATCGAAGTCGTCCGTGCGCCCACAAGTTCCAATTGGAAACAAAACGAAAACGACCATCTCGTCGACGTCGACTCTCGTTCTACGCGCATGTGCGCGTCTATTTGCGTAACCGTTTGCGTTGTTATACCGGACGCGGAAGACGAAAGTTATTAATTATACCGGCAATCGCTACCGCCCAATAATTAATCGCTAGTTGAGCGCACATTTTAAACATGTAATAATCACCGACTCGTTGCCGGCTAAATTCGATAATCGATCGCCGACCATATTGGTTTATGGATAAAACTTTTTTGTTACACACACACACACACACACACACACACACATGTACACACATGAATCAAATTATGTGATTTATACAATATTTTCTAAATTAAAAATGCAAACAGATTTTTTCTATTAAGGTTTGCAAGTGATATGAATATGTGATTAACCTCCAGTGGTGAATTGAAAATGATTACTCGATACTTCTAAAACTGTTCTTCTTTTCTCTAACAGATTTCTTTTTACTTTTTTGCTCTTTTTTAAAGAATCTTGTAAAATAAAATAAAATACAATAAAATAAAATAAAATAAAATACAAAATATATATGTAATTTGTACTTGTTATGAGTTAAAAAATATGTAATAATTTTAAAAAATGTACTTAAAAAAATAGTCTTATAGCCATATAGCAAAAGTTATTTAAATGCGAGAAATTAACTAAGATGAATAAACGACTAGCAAACGCCGCGATATATTTTGTATTTTAATATAGATGACAGAGATAGAATTTATATCTGAACTATTTGTGAATTTATATCTGAACTATTTGTGAATTTATATCTGAACTATTTGTGAAATTCGACAAGAAAGTCTCTCTATGGCGCCCATCCAGATTAAAATCAGTCATACTTTTTAAAAATTTACTGTGTGATAAACATAAAAGACCGGTGACGAAAAACAAATAAATATATAATCCTCACATCTACTAAAATTTGTTTACAGACATTGTTAGAACTATATTCTAATTTTACCAGAGACAATTTTCTAGTAGATAAAAACAGCAATAAACAGCGATAGAGTTATATCTGGACGATCAAAACGTTTTTTTTTTTAATGTGGTTTAAGTAAATCAAAAGGAATTTAATATTTTATTACTTAACTTTTCTGCGAACACTAAGAAATTAAATTACACTATAAATACTTAAAAAATTAATTTCTTTCTAATTAATATTGATTTCCTTTATACGTACACGAACATGGCTTATCTAATTCAAAATGTAGAAGTTAATGATTTTTTACTGTGTTTGACTTGTGTCTTTTTTAAAGATGAGAAATATATAAATTTCTATCATACTTTGTGCATATAATTGAAAAAAATATAACTGAATAAAAGTCGTTGATCTTAATGAATTTTTATAGACAAATATATTATTTAAATGGAAGATGTTCAATATTTAATATTTTATATTATATAATATTACATTATATAATATAATATATATATATATATATATATATATATATATATATATATATACACATACATCATATATAATAAGTAATATTTAATATATTTATATAATATTTGAGACTTTCGCGGTATGAAGAAATTCTGAGGATGGCTTTCGGGTTGGAGTCACATTTCTTGTGGATTTGTTTCTAACGTTTCATGAACATTTCAGTTCGCTTCATCAGGGAGGGAAGTAATATGATACTGTCGCAGTTTGTCTGTCAATAAATGCCACTTCAACTCAGAAGTATTCCAAAGATATTTAATATTAATAGTACTTCAATATCAAAAGTTCAGAATTAAATCGAAAATTGCGACTACGTAGAAAATGTCCCACATATACAATATATTAAATAACTAAGACAGAAAAACTTCTAAGATGGCCATACTTTTTTAAAATGCAAAAAAGATACATTTCTTATTGTTATTTCTTAATAGCGTAACATTACTTCACTGAAGCCTACAGTACATAATACCATCAGAGTTAAAAGAAAAATACTTCAATGAAATTATTTATTACAAAAATATCAAAACATGAGCATTGGCCATCTTACCTAAATGTTTAAAACAAAATGGCCATAAGGAATAGATGACCCATACATATTTAATGTTCAAGATTCTGCATCTATTATTTTATGAAATAATGAAAAAAACATAATTTGACATATTCATTTTAATATAGAATATTTAATATATATTATTTGAAAAATATAATATACATATAAAACAGAAACCTCTATTACAAAACTTAAATTCTAAATCCAATTTTTGATCAAAACATATTGCACATAAAATTTAATTACTGTAATATTGAAAGTAATTTTTGAAATATAACGGCTTTTGTTTTATAAATGTTAGAATGATAGTAGGCCATCTTACCCAAAATGTGAGTGAAAGACGATTATAATAGTACTTATAAATAAATAGTGAAAACGAAAATAAAAATGCATGTTATATTACAATTTACAAACCTATTTTATGTATCTAACGTTGATTGCGATAACTTAACTGTAATTTATTCGACGTTACAGCAAGTTTTAGTGGATACATAAGAAATTTTATAGGTAGTCGAAAATAAAAATATAGTATAATATTCATAATCTCGCTATTTCGAAAAATGTACGCATATACACTACGATAAATATCGATTATCTTTGTGACTGATTACACAAACGCAATGTTTTGCAACTATTAAAGAAATTAAGCCTATGGCCATCTTTCCCGTATGGCCATCATATCCGAGTTTACCCTAATAATAAAAAAATTCTGAATCGTATTCTATGCATCAAAGTACACAAGGAACACATGAAAAATTCCATGTGACAGATTATCTTCTGTAATAAATCCGGTTTGCTCTCTGATCAACGCGCTGTGCTTTCGACAAAAAGGGAGGATGAAGGAATTAGAAAGTTATAATCAAATTTGTCAGGAAATTCGTCAAGCGTTGTTAAGCATTTCTCTCTCTCTTTCTTTCTCATGTCGGGACATCCGGCACAGCTGCGCGACGTAACCATGGCGGCGAAGGGTGGCAAGTGCATGAAACGCGCATGTAATAAGCAAACAAGAGGAGCCGCGAATATGACGGCCAAGCTAATTAAGTTTTGCTCTTTCCTGTGTTATTGCACCCACGTACTCGTCCCACCGCCCTCTGTCTGACCCCGCATCACTGTCCGTCAAATATACCATGCGTTTCCTGGCACCCCCGTAACGCGCAACAAGTGAGAGACGCAGGGTCCGTGGCTTTCCCTCTTTCTCTGTATGTCTCTCCCCCTTTCCTCCACTTTTAACTTTTACTTTTAAATCTCCTTTGCTTTTTTATTTTTCGCACCTCCTCGTAGCTGCAGTTGCGCGCGAATACGCAGTCTCGTTTCATTCGTACTTCCGCCACGAGGTCCTCATTACACGCGAGAGGATACGTAAGAACGGGATATAGTATGGATCATATTCCTTAATAAGGGAAACATTTCTACTTAAAAAATCACAGGAACTTAGCAGCAGTAAAGATTAAATAAAATTTGAAGAGTTGTAAAAAATTGTAAGTTAATAGGAGTATGTGAATTTTTTATTATGTCTTTTAAACATATTTAACAATTTCTTGGTGTAAAAGATTAGATTTTATGATGAATATTGACATTCCACTTTAGTTCTGTTTTGCAAAAGAATTGTATATCAACAATAATCATTCTGATCTTGAAAGAAATTATCTGAAATTAATTGTTGACTTAAAATTGTTCTGAATTGTTGTTGATCTAAAATTAATTATTGTTAAATGTTAATAGACGTACTATAACAAAAATACATATTCCTATTAATTTACAAATTTTTACAATTTTCTTCAAATTTTACTCAATTTTTACTCTTTTCAGAATCCTTTGATACTTTAAAAAATTGTGTTTGCGTTCTTATATCGTTTATGTCGCGACAATGAGAATTGACACGAGATAAGAAACGAAAAATTAAATAATGACATGATCAGTTATTATAATATACGAACAGTAATGTCAGATATAAACAGTTGTTAAATAAATTTGTATCTGTGCTTAGGTGAAAGAGACCGGCGGGATAAAGGAGCAAACCGAGAAGATTTGCGGGTCCGACGGAGTGACCTACGACAACGAGTGCGCTTTGAAGAAGGCGTCGTGCATGAGCCAGACCCTCATCACCATTAGCTACGTGGGTGATTGCGGTAAGCAGCGTGCGCTGCATGCGCCTTGTAACAATCTCATCGACACGATCTCATCGAGCGAAAGTAGAATTATTCCTTTCCATTCCTTTTGCCACAGACGTAATTCGATACTTTCCGAGTCCACGACTAATCGAACCTTCCACAGATAGAACCGATTAATGAAATAACTCTCTTCTTTTCAACTCGTTCTTTTAATCCCCAGACAGACTTTCATGATTATTATGACGTGAGACAAAAAGATTATGCAAACTCTACAACCTTTTTTAGTTACATTTAGAAGGCAAAAACATACTGTATTGAATTAACTGTTAGAAAGAAGCAGGAAGCAAAGAACGCATTGTAGATCAAACTTTAAAGTTACACTCCCATAGAGAGAATTTTATAGTGAAAATTATTGTAGAATTTTGTAACCGAGAAATAGATCGACATCCTGCAATAATCGACTATCTTTCCATTTTATATGTACTACTGATATTTTAGAAACTAAAATATGCTATCAAAAGATTTACTATATTTCTAGCGAAATTCGCTATATTCCTTAGAAAGATAAATCTTCTTGATAATCTATCCCCCTGTACTACTAGGAATATATATCAAAATTGAAAAAAATTTATATAAAAAATAAGACCTATAATATTCTCTCCGTGTAGATTTTACCTGAGATATTGTTTTGAGCAAATTTTGATCATTTTTCTTCCGTATTTTTCCTTCGTCATTCCATGTGACAAGTGTAGAAGTGTTATATCAACTACTCATAAAAGATGCAACCTTTACAAATCGTAAAGTTGCTCCCAAATTTACATATATGCCCGTCCATCTGGGCCACTTATAATTCTTTTTTCAATACATACATACAGTTTCTCGAGCTCAACTAAACAAATCGAGTCTTCTAATCTCGGAAATGCCTAATAGAATACTTCAACTCGTGCCTCATCATTTCTTTTTCTCTTATTTTCTCCACTTTCTTCCTCCATTGTTCTTTATTTGGAGAATCACCCACCGCCGAGTTTCCTCTCTTGGGAAAGGCGCTCGTCAATATTTTGGAGAGTCGCGGAGCTCGGTGCGCGACGGTGATTTATATTCAAAGACGCCGCGTAAGCACGGGGGACCGAATATTTTGCAGAACTGTGCGCGAGGGTGGAGTGCGAGCACGAGGCGCACTGCGTGGCGGGCGTATGCGTGTGCCCGAAAGTCTGCCCGGAGAGCAGCGGAGAGCTCGTTTGCGGTAGCGACGTGAAAACTTACCAGTCCGAGTGCGAGCTGCAGCGTGCGGCCTGCGGCAGGGACCCCAAGTTGCCGGCGTTGCACGTCACGTTTTACGGAGACTGCGGCGACAGATTCGCCGTGGCGGCACTGAGTATGTTTCTGAAATTACACCTACCCACCTAACCACCGACCTCTATCTATCTCTATCCCCCTTTCTCTTCCTCTCTCTCGTCGCGCATCCCCCGTGACATTTTCGTTCCGCGAGGAACGCTCCGCGGTTAACGAACGCTCGACCGTCGCCACGCGGTGGTAAAACACGCGAAACGTCCCAACCGCGGAAACACAATCTCTCCGATATCAGCCATGGGTCTCGTGATATTGCGCGCGATATTACACGCGACAGGATACGAGGAATTAGCCTCTTAACGTCCAGCGTGCCCAATTATTTGGTTCCTCTCCAAATGTATTTTTTACATTGGCAAAGTAATGATTCCGATATCATTTTCCCGTCAAAGAAACCAATCGAGCAGAATCGTTGACGCTCGAGACTGTGCAAAGTTTTCAAAAAAGAAATAAGCAAATTTTATTTTCTCAGTTGTTTATCGACGTTATCTTAGAGTGCAAGGTTGATGCTTTTATGTGTTCAAACTTAAATATACATAATTATATACACTCATCGATAGAAAGATTGCTTAATTTTTTCTTTTTGTATATTTAGGAAGCTTGTCATTTATTCTCTTAAACTTTTCCATTTCGCAAGATAGGTTCCTAAACTTATAACAGAAAGTCGGGCAACCTTTGCGTCGGCGAATGTACAGAATATTCAGAAAATCGCACTTCTCGACGATTCGTTTCATTCTAGCCGTAAAACTCTTGCTCAGGAGCGTCTTCTAAGGTTATTTTATGAAAAAAGAATTCGTAGCCCAAACGGGATCGATGGCTGGGCCTGAAAGGGTTGACGGTGAAGGGCCGTCTCGCGAACGACTCAGACGCGTTCAATGCGTCTGACGCGGCGCGGACCGAAACTCCTTTGAGCGCAACGCTGGAGGCGCGAGACGCGCTCACGAACTTCCAGACGCCGCTCAGACGTCTCAGGCACGCCCTTGGTGTAATCTTCGGAAGTTGATGTTGCCGCGATAAGGGCGACGGCGGTGGCGGTGGCGCCTAATCGAAAATAGTTAGTGCGCGAGTCAGCGACGTTGGCGGCGGCGGTGACGGCGGCTTGTTAGATTCCTCGACGGGATCCCCCTTAACGCTAATCCGCGCATTAACCGCACGTTATTAACGACTTGGCGTAGCCTAACGCCCTAACAACGCGCGACGACGCGACGGGCCTCTCTCTAACAGCCTCCAACCGCTTCTAACACGCAGCGACCAAGTCGACGCCCGCGGTGACTCGCATTGTCACTACCGTGGCCGACGTGACCAGCACGCAAGAGCGCGAGGCCTGCAAGGACATTCACTGCGACTTCGAGGCGACCTGCGAGCTCGGCCCGGACAAGTTCCCTAGGTGCAGCTGCAAGTTCGACTGCGCCTCCATCTCGTCGGAGAATATGCGGCCAGTATGCGGCAGCGACCTCAGGATCTACGCCTCCCTCTGCGCCATGAAGATGGAGGCCTGCCAGCGGCAGCAGGAGCTGCGACTCAGGCCCCTCGAACTCTGTCAAGGTTGGAAAGCGTCGTCGAAAGAGAGTCGCCGCCGGGAGAGACCCGATCGATCCACGCGCGATAGACGGACGTTACGTGCTCTTTAGACTAACTCGTTCTTATGACTCGTTTCTCCTTTGAATGCTTTTTCTTCACCCTGCGCCTTTTCCTTACGCTGCTACCTCGGGAAGTCGGGTACTAACGCGGTACACGGAGAGAATTGTGTACATACATAGAGACAAGAGATTGGTTGAACTAGATAATGAATGAACCAAACGCCTTTCGGTTAAAGGTGTATTGCTCATATCTCAAGAGTAAAAATTTTTGGAAAAATTATAAAATTAATTGCATCTAAAACTGAAATATATGATCGTAAACAATTGCACAGTTATTCAGAGTCTGAATCAAAAGTTATTCCACTTTGAAGTATTTAAGCCGAGCAAACACGATGTCATATTTTAACGCATTAATGATATATCTAACGTCAATAACACGTCATTAATATGTCATTTAATGTCATCCTGTTTGGAAGCAATTTAAACCGTACTGTTATAAAAATATATGATGTTATTATTTTTAGTAAAGAAAAAGATAATTAAAAATAATGATAAAAATCTTAATCCTTTTATACGTGTACTTTAAATATTCTGAAGAATGTATGCAAAGTTTTATTGTGATTCAGAGACAAAATTTAGAAACCAAAACTAATATGAGATATAATAAATAAACTATAAAAATACGATGTTAAAAATATGTCGTTATTCAACTGCATCGTACATATATATCATACATTTTTATACGAAAGTATTAGTGTATTTCTAATTTTTAGTGACTTTTTACAGAAACTACATACGCAATATATTTTTGGAGGATAGATAGATTTGTTAAAGATATGAGATAAAATTCTTTCACGTACACATTGTATAATAAAAAGACTGTACAATATTGTCTAAAGCAAAACAACTTCTAATTCTTAGAACCAAAGTTGGTTCAGAAGAGTCGGAAGTTCTATTTGCTTCGACCAAAACGTATTTTGTTCGTTCATTATCACGTTAATTCAACCAAATCATTTTCCGCGTATATTGAAAATTGTTACAGAATTTTTTTAAGCAAAGTAAGCAAAGAATGTATCAACATTAAGTCTGAATTTATTCTATCCGTTTCGTATTTTCTATCAAATATTTCATATTTCATATTTATTCTATCATTTATTCCGTTTCATATGTACTATTTATATATTTCAGGAATTGTGAAATATAGTATGAAAAAATTTCCATAAATTCCTTAGCAAAATCAAATGAAAATAACTCTTCTGACAGTCTGTTCTGCACTACTATGAAGCGTAGTAAATTGAAAAGAATTTAATATATAATAAAAAGCTACGACATTCTCTCCGTGTAGATGAAATCGGTCGCACTAATCGCCGCTTGCTTTCCGTACTGACGTTCGAAGAAAATTTCATCCATTCACGGAATAATGCACGACTCGCCGCGGTATATTCTGCCGCGCGGATTATCGTGAAACGAACGAATCACTTCGTAACAAATAGTCGTAATCACACGTTAATCGTTTGTGGCAACGGCGTTGAGCGAGCCCTAATAAAGATATTTCATCTGTTCGCGAGCGATACACGGTTCAATGATGCGCGACTCGTCACGATACATTTTAACGAGTAATTCGCGCTGAAAGGGTGAAACGAATGTATCAGATCGCGTGTAATAGTCGTAACAGCGCATTGATCGTTTATCGCGACGGCGACACGAACGATTCAACGAGTGTGTCCTCTTTACATCACGGCATCTGTGCAGGCATGGAAGTGAAGCCTTGCAACGGCGACCCTCCGTTAGTAGACGTCGAGGGCAAAGAATACGACTGTGGTAGCGGACCAGAACGCAAAGACTGTCCTAGCAATAGTTACTGCCATCAGACGACGCGATTCGCTCGTTGCTGTAAGAAAGGTTAGCGAGCTGATACTTTCAGTCGTAATACAACGGATCGGATACACAGTTCAACAAAAAAACCTGCGGCGACAAAGGCCAATATTTCTTAGTAAACTCGAGGTCGCTGAAGCCAAATCTGTCAGTAAAAATTCCCATCACGTCAAGTTTTTTAGATAAATCGAGTAATATAGGTAAAAAACTGCGTTTTTTACCATATTTACCAATTTTTTGTTATCAAACGAAATTTTATTTTTTAATTTCATTGACGCCAGTTTAAAGTGCTATTTTTCACCTGTAAAATGTATTTTTATTTTTTATTGTACGATTTTTTTTCATAGACTTATAAACGTTTTCCAAAATGTGAATGATGTCGGATCCAAATTGACTGATTGAAACTGGAAAGTAGATGGATTTGTATAAAAATGGGTTTTCGGGATCGTTGATACCGAATCTGAATTCAAAATTTCAAAATTCAAAATGGCAGATCCAATATGGCGGACCGAAATAAGAAAAGTGACTCGATTCGGATCAAAGTCAATACTCGGGGTTTTTGGAGTCGCTGCTTACGAATTTGAACTCAAAATGACGAAATTCAAAATGGCAGACTGAACGTCTTGGTGTTCTGGTCTGAACACCAAGGTCTGAACGTTTGGTGGAATAAATTGATAAATTTTAACGGAGGAACATAAAAGTTAGTATTTATAAAAGTGTAAAATTTTACATTTTGGAAAACGTTTATAACTCGGTGAGAAAAAATCGCACAGTAAAAAATAAAAATTCATTTTAAAAATGAAGAATAGTACTTTAAAGTAGCGTCAATGAAATTGAAAAATAAAATTTTGTTTGGCTACAAGAAATTAGGAAATATGACAAAAACGCAGTTTTTTACCCATATTATTGGATTTATCTCAAAAACCTGACGTGATGGGCATTTTTTGCTGGCGGATTTGGATTTAGCGACCTCGAATTTACTAAAAAATAGTAGCTGCGATCACCGCAGGAAAAAGAAGTCAAATTTTGTCGGACAGTGATATTAACGTTAACCCGCGCGCTCAAATATCCGACGACTAACACGAGGTGTTCTCGGCGCGAGATGTGTCTGCTATTGAGCGAGATTCTCCACGAGAATCGGTGTCAAAGGCGTCTTGATTTTTCGAGACGCCAGCCGTTCCGATCTCGAGGAGATCGCGCTGGAGGATTTACGTATTTTCCTGTTACGTCGCGCGAGCTTTCACGCGATTCGCGCTGACAATGACCGCTTTTCCAGTCCAAGGAATCCAAGTGGTAAAGTGCACGGACTCGTGGCACGGCTGCTGCCCGGATGGAAAGACCGCCGCTCTCGGCCCGGACAACGCCGGCTGTCCGAGCTTGTGCAACTGCAATAGGCTTGGCAGCGTGTCCGACACCTGCAACCCCGAAACCGGTCAATGCGAATGCAGGCCGGGCGTGGGTGGTCTCAAGTGCGATAGGTGTATGCCGGGTTACTGGGGACTGCCGAAGATTAGCGAGGGTCATCAGGGATGCATACGTAAGATTAGGATTAGAATTAATGCGACTCTATTTAGAACATGATCTAATGAGAATGTGTGTTACAGGATGCATTGTTAACCCCCTATGTGACTCGTGGATTATTTTAGAAACAATCAATAACTTTGTGCTTTATATTTTTCAAGAAAGGAATCACAAATATTGAAGGCACAACACATTTTGAACAGAAAACAGAGACCTTAAATAATAAAAAAAATAAAATTTTGTGCAGATTTGTTTTGTTCATACATGGAGAGAAAGGTGATACTGCCTAGAAATGACCAATGAATCACACGGAGGGTTAATGACTTTGGGTCATAAAGTATAAAAACCTGAGAAAAATATATTTAATAAGAGAAATTAATTAATATAATTTCTTCCCTAAGAAGAAATTATTCTGATTCTAGAATAAGTATATATTTTAGTATATCTCTTTCATTAGTAACAATAATTCCGTATCTGATAGCGCGAACGATTACAGCATTCTTCGTTACACGAGAAGCTAACATAAATTTGACATAAAGCTAATATGGAGCCGATATAAATCGTCTTTTTCTTTCTCTGACCACAGCATGCGGCTGCTCGCTGTTTGGCTCCGTCAGAGAGGACTGCGAGCAGATGACGGGACGTTGCGTCTGCAAGCCCGACATTCAGGGGCAAAAATGCACGATCTGCAACGACCACAACAAGATACTCACGCCTACCGGATGCTATTCAGGTATTATGCGTAAGAATAACCGACTGTCAATTTAATAGCGCGACTCGCGCGAAAGAGAGATTCTTCGTCGCGCGACTACAACCTTCGAATCACACCCCGAATTTACGTCGTTCCGTGACACTCCGTGTTTTCTACATTCCCCGGATATTGTGACGTTACAGTTTCACCGGTAATCACGCCGATGCTTAAGCTTCTTTAAGATTACTTCCATAAGATTATGTCCATTATCGAATAGACTAGAATATTCTACCTCAGCAAAAAATATCTAAAAGAATAAAACATATTTATTCAGCGGACACTAATAACATATTTACTTAAATCTAAATTCTTTTATTTAAATAAAACTAATAATTTCCTTCATAAAAAGCTAGGCAGTAAAAAACATTTTGTATTTGTGTTAGAACCTATTCGTACAGAAATTTTTCTGTTAAATTTTTAATATTCTGTTATATTTTTATATTTACAATTTCTGTTAAAATAACAATAATTTATATGTAACATGTACATTCTTGGTGATATATTTCATATATAAAATGTGCAGATATATTGTGTTTTTGTTCATATATTTGTGTTAACACAAAAATTCGAGTGGATAAATTGAGCGTGTGAAATGTGTTAAATTTAACACAAAAATTTTTTTGTGGTCTTAAGAAAATGTATACTTCTTCATTTGAAAAGAAATCTTTTAGTGTAAAAATTTGAAAAAAAATATTTTCTTGGTGTAAAAATTTGTAAAAAAAATATCTCAGTTTAGAAATATGTATATTGAAGAATATAGGAAAATATGTTATTAGTATCCACTGAAAAAATTCTTTTTATTTCTTGGTATTTTCTCGTTCAGTGTAATATTACGTTTCATCATCCCTCTTTTACTATTCATATAATACCTTTAGAAACGAAGCTTGCTAGAGTTTTCGGTCCTCATAATTATTTACTGTTCCACGTTGGCTAAAGTGTATCTTTAATTTAGCAAACTCCTGAGAGGAGTCAACGCGCCGTCTTGGATGGCACGCGAATTCCCGCGAGCGATAACACCCTGGCGTGTCGCGCATACGATCGTTCGTGCCGTCACATCTTCCTCCATAATAACAACGACAACGACAACGACGACGACGACGACCACGACCACGATACGATCGAGCGTGATTTTATTAACGCGACGCTAACCGTTTTGCTCGCAGCCGATACGATACCGCCCATTCCGACGTCCTGCAACGAGCTGGAATGCTACTCGGGCGGCCACTGCTCGGAGATCGGCAACGCGCACTGCGTCTGCCCGTCCTCCTGTCCTGCAGACATACCGGCCGTGCCGGTCTGCGGCAGCGACGGGCAGACCTACGACAACGAATGCGAGCTACGGCTGTACGCGTGTCGCCACCAAGCCGACGTGGTCACGCAGGCCTTCGGCCACTGCAGAGGTGGGTTCACTGAACGTACGCCGGACAGGTCGCTTTTCGTCCTACGCTTCTGAGAACCCTACGCGCGCCCTTATTGTATATATATATATATATATATATATATATATATATATATATATATATACACGCGCGCCCTTGTGTATCGGATCTACGCCAAGTTAATTAATTAATCACGGCGACTCGCGCAACGGCGGGTCTCGTAGACGCCAGCACACACGTGTCGGCTGTAAACGAATCCTCGAGAGTAGACGCTGTTAATGAACCCCACAACTACTTTAGAAGCGCGAAGGCCACGAGACGCGTGGGCTAGAGCCAGCTGCGTAGCTAGATAGGCGATTATTGGTGTTCGATACTCGTAGTTCAAGAGTATACGCCTTACTGTAGAGAGAAAA
The DNA here is from genome assembly GCF_010583005.1 of Odontomachus brunneus. Classification (NCBI taxonomy): domain Eukaryota; kingdom Metazoa; phylum Arthropoda; class Insecta; order Hymenoptera; family Formicidae; genus Odontomachus; species Odontomachus brunneus. The sequence continues at coordinate 2,633,880 of NW_022639451.1, forward strand.
ACGATGTTAACGGAGGTGATCGCGCCGGTATGTCCGTATGACAAAGGTAACGCGTAGGAAGAAATCTACCTAGGTTCAATTCACGGAAGATCGCGATCCTCAGAATTTAACCACGTTGACGAAGTTAAATTTTCCTTTCTCTTCTCTTTCCTTTCTTTCTATTTCTTTTCCCCTTCTCTTTTTCTCTTCCTTTCTCTTCTTTTTCTTTTCTTCTTCTATCTCTTTTCTTCTCTTGTTCTTTCTTTTTCTTCCTTTCTCTACTTTTTTCTTTTCTCTTCCCTCTCTTCTTTGTCTTTCATATATTCTTTTTTTCTTCTTTTTCTCTTCCTTTTACCTTTTTCCTTCTTCCTATATCTTTTTTCTTTCTTCTTTCTTTTCTCTTTTCCCTTCTTTTCTCTTCTTTTCTCTTCCTTTTTTTTGCCCTCTTCTTCCTTGATGTTTCTCTCTTTCTCAGCGCCTTATACTCCCCAAGATTTATATTTCAAAGCTCTGACGAAGTCAACCTTACTTCTCGAGGCTGAAACGCGACATCGGGAAACCTTTCTATTTCCACGAGAGGAAAGAATTGTACCCCTGACGTGACTGTAAGTAGAATAATACAAGGGAGTAATCAGTATCGTACAACTGAGGTGCTTCGAAGGCGACTCGCGGAGAAATAACGGAAACCTAGGAAATCGAGCAGCAGAAGAACCGCGCGCGCGCGCGCTCTGTGACACATCGGTAGATAATTCATCCTCGTTCAAGATAGAACGTTAATTAAAGCAGGAATCGAGGGCGGAATTAGACGAGGCGAGAAGGTAGCGTGTCAGTGAGTTGTCTCAGTCTTTTCTCGCGAAGAAGCCTAAACGCCCAACCTGTCCTATAGAAGAACTAACCAGCCACTAGCCTACTTTGTATATCCAAACGTGATAATAAAAAGCTCATCAAGTTTCTACTGACATGTATATGTATATATGTTTGTAACCCCGCACCCGCAACCGGAGCACACATACACGCGCACGCCCCCGCAGCTATACTTTGCTTGCTTTCTTAATCAAGAACGCACGTTGTCGTCGTTTGTTGTGAATAACACTCTGTGATTAATGATACGCAAGATCGACGAGCCGGTCGATTTCGGCATGCCTTAACTTCGCAGGCGCGAGTGAAGGAAGAAAGGAAGCAAAGTGAGTGAGTAAATGACACCTGCATCGAAGTCGATAGGAGAACCTTCATGAGACGACGGAGGTATCGTTACCGGAATGACTGCGGCTACGAGAGTACTCCATGATCACTCGTCGCCGTCGATATTGTTCCCCGAGACTTCCTCATATTTACAGAGTTATAAAAAATGTGCTAAAAATGCGGAACGGATAGAAAGACGTTAAACACGTACGACGCATTATACACGCGGTTGCCTCTCTCGCGAAAACCATTTGAAGACGGAATTGCGTCTAAATGTATTTACGTACTCGGCTCGCTTCTCTCTCTCTCTCTCTCTCTCTCTCTCTCTCTCTCTCTCTCTCTCTCTCACACACACACACACAC
>NW_022639451.1:2637775-2640222 GCF_010583005.1 Odontomachus brunneus
CTCTCTCTCTCTGTCTCTCTCTCTCTCTCTGTCTCTCACACACACACACACACACCACTGTTTCTATCTCTTTCTTTCAAGATTTGTCGCTCGCGTTAGCCTTTCACCCCGCGATGCACAGGCTCGATGATTTACCGGCGCATTTTATTTCCCGCGCAACAGAAGAAATACGGCGTTGCGGTGAGAAGCACGTCGCCTCGCGGCTCTCTGGATTCGCTTTGCGCTACAGGCTCGTGTTAAGGCGAGTTCCCTGGGGAAGAGGAGGAGGAGGAAAAAGAGGAGGACGGGGAGAGGAGAGAACGAGGGTGAAGGGGGTGAAGCGGCGTGTTTCACTCTCGCGCGAAGAAAGTTGGCTACAACGTTAACTCGCGAAACTGAGCTCGCCGTGAAGGCGGTTTTAACTGAATCACCGCGGACTTCCAGCGGCGATCGCGTCTTAAGTGGCGCCCGTGGGACGTGTCCGGAAGAACCGACATCCAGAAACCGGTAACTGACGAAAGGAGGTAGTTAAGCCGTGGCTGGCGGCGCGGCGGCCACATTAAACCCGTGTGTGACGTGCCGTCGTGTAACTCCCTTATACATCGCGGTACAACGAGCAAGTCACAGAATTATCGGTCGCGACAGTTTTACCGCGAGTTTGCGCCAGCGAAATTTCTCAACGCGGCAGCGCGTCCTCCATGAGCGAGCAGAACCGAGATGCGCGATTGCTCGTTGGGGCAGACCCCCGGATATGAAGAAGTCTTGTTTAGTTATCAGTGACTGCGCGATACTCTCTAAATTTTTTCGACGGAAATTTCACTTGAAAAATGATGTGACCGCTTTATATGAGTGTGAACTCTCCACTCTGAATCGCCGAATGAATATCTACACTCGAAATTGAAGAGTGAATCTGATGTATTTCACTGTCAAGGGAACATATTCGCTTTAATCGGTTAAAAAGTTCACTCATATGGAGCCACACACAGAATTCACTCTAAGCTTGTATAGAACGTTTAGACGTGTGATTCGAGCGGCAGTATCTTCACTATCACTTCGAGAAAATTCTGCCATATTTCACTGTTTTGAGAAATTCCATTTCAAGGAATTTCACTCGAAAGGTAAAGTAAGAATCAAGTCACTTGATTTCGAGTAATTTTTCATTCATATAGAGTGAGTTCTTTACTCTGAATCGCCGAATGAATATCTTCATTCGAAATTAAAGAATGGATATAATGTATTCCATTGTCAGGGGAACATATTCACTTTAATTCGCTCATATGGAGCCAGAATCCATCCTAAATTTGAGTGGGACGTTCACTCTTGCAATTTCGAGCGGCAGTATCTTTATTATCTCTTCAAATGAAAATATTGCCACGTTTCACTCGTTTTGAGCGAGATCCACTCCAAGAAATTTCAATTCGAAAAGTAAAGTGACGACCGAGTCATTTGATTTCGAATAATTTTTCGCTCACATAATGTGAATTCTTCACTCTGAATCACCGAATAAATATCTTCACTCGAAATTAAAAAGTGAATTTGATGTACTCTACTGATGGCACAGCAACATATTCGCTCTAATCGATTGAAACGTTCGTTCATTACAAGCCAGAATCCACCCTAAGCTTAAATGGGACATTCACTCTTGCGATTTCAAATGGCAGTGTCTTCACTATCTCTTCAAATGAAAATACTGCCACGTTTCACTCGTTTTGAGCGAGATTCCACTCCAAGAAATTTAGAGAGTATAACGTAGGATGTCACATTTTGCGGCTTGGAGAAAAGAAGAAGGGAGAAAAGAAGAAGAAGAGAAAGAGAAAGACACTGCATGTTTTATCTTCTCGAATACACTCTATCCAGACTCTTGCTTGTTATCCTCACGACATCGACGACGACGCGTTTGTCTCTCGGTCAAAAGCACCAACGACGGGGCTACGACTGGCGCATGCAATTGCTGTTTCGTTAACATGAATCTTCCGAATTCAAATAGCACTCCAGGACCGCTCCGTTGCGATCTAATTTCGCAAGCCGTTGATTATCCCAACGCGAAATTCGGCCGACTCAATCAGGCCGACGAATCTAGCGATGCGGTACGATAAACCGTTGCAAAAAGAAGATCGGAAAGAGGGATCCTCCGCGCTCACCTTTCCTTCCCTTCCCTTACCCTCTCACTCTCTCACCCCTTCATTGCTCCTCAAGATATTCCGAACCTCTGACGAAGTTCGTGGAGCGAAACGTCGGAATCTATTAAAGTCTCCGGCTCATCCTGCGAGCCCCGACCCCTTATTTTCGATTGCTCAGCCCTCTTGCTCTCGCCCCTCCGCCTCCTCCTCCTCCCCCACTTTCAGCCGGTCCCACATCTAGTTCTCTCGCTGGAAGTCAATCTCTTAAAAAGTTCTTCTTCGGGGCTCGTCCTCCGGAGTCAAACATAAATCAGATTACGCCGTCCTCGCGGACTCCCCCCCCCCCCC
>NW_022639451.1:2640275-2650143 GCF_010583005.1 Odontomachus brunneus
GTCTTCCCCTGTCTCGCCGTTTCTCCTCGTCCTCCTCCTCCTCCTTCTCCTCCTCCTCTTGCTCCTACTACTCTTCCTTCTTCTCCTTCAACTCTAGCAGTTCTATCGAGTGTACGCCGAGATTTCACTAGGAGATCACGGAGGTCCTTCTCTCCCTCCCCCGTCTCTCTCTCTCTCTCTCTCTCTCTCTCTCTCTCTCTCTCTCTCTCTTTCGAAGTGCTCTTTTTATCCCTCTCGCCCAACGTCGACACACGATATCGATGTGAAGAATGAGGTAACGACGACGGCGACGGAGGTGATGTCGGAGGAGGCGGCGGCAACGGCGGAGGGAGGCGAAGAGGAGCACAGGACGATATAGGCGCCGGCACTTTGGATCCTGTAAATAATGCATGCCGTAATTTCTCGCGACGGTCCCTGGCTTCCTGCGGGGTCTCTCGTGCCAGGATATCTCCGGAGGATGTAGTCAGGCGGCGAGCGATTGGTCGCCGGCGATAGCTCGGATGTCCTGCGAGCGTGTGACGCCTTTGACGCAAGCGCGAGGTATAATGATTGGATTACCGGGGGAGAGAGGATACGATATACACACGTCGGGTGTGAAAGGTCGTCGCGTCGTATCGGGGCCACGGCGGATGGTGAGGATGAGGGCCGAACTGATCATCGGATACGATCGTCGCTTACTTTTTCATGACGATCGTGGCGAAAATGCGCCCGAGACGCTGCCAAAGGGAGGCGTGCCCGAATAAACCCACGACGACGAAAACGATAAATCAATATACTCATGTAACGTACGCCCGATCTTACGTACAACGCGCACGGAGAAAAGGTTTGGTCGAATTGTCGACCTGACACTGAACGAACCGAACGCGCTTTGGTCGGGAGAAAAAGTACTTCTAATTGGTACGACCGAATTAGGTTCATAAGAACCAGCAGTCCCGTTCCCATTCACGCGGGAGTGGTTGCGAGACATCAAGGTGACTCAGACGCATAAACAAACGAATATTTCTGTAATGAGAATTAGGCCCGATCTACAATAGATGGAGTAAGGAGTAGGAGTAAGACGAAATGGAAATAATTATTTCGCTTACTCCCTTACTCCAATAAAAGTTTGCCCGTATACATCACATGGAGTAAGCTTAAATTAAGTAGTAAGAGCTGAAGTAAGGAGCTGGATTAAGGGACTCTTACTCCTACTCCTTATTCCATCTATTGTAGATCGGGTCTTAAAGACAAACGTTCAGCAGTAAGCACTCTCTCTGCGCGAATTTGATCAAATATTAAGATATATATGGATTTTTAAAAGCAAATAAATAACTGGTGTAATTGATAAATGTTTAATAGGCTACTAATATATCTCCATATACTTCAAATTGGTAAATGTTTGATATTTATATAATCACACAGAGAAATAATTACTACAAATTATGGTCAATAAGGAGAAGCATTTTTTTTTATTAAATTCTATTATAATGTTAGTGATAATAATATTATATGCAAGTTGTTACTACTATTTTTGTGTTAAAAGAACCAAAAAATATGTTTGGAAGAACCGAAAAAAACTATAATTTTAATTAGATTAACCATTTTTTCTCTCAGCATAACGTTTTCTCTTGAAATGGAATATTTTTAGATATAGGCTTCTAGCTTGATGCTTCAAAATTATAATTTTGTATTTGAAGCATATCTTAGTCTATAGCTACTTACAGATAAAAATGAAAATGAAAAAATTCACGCGTTTATTTAAAGGTTAACCAAAGGGGTTGGTTCATTAATTCAACCAAACTTTTTTCTCTATGTAGACGGATATCGCACAGAAATCGGTGATCGATGAGATGCAGGGTGCTTGTAATATCGCGCACGCGTCTGTACCGTTTACACGTCTTAACTGTATCGAAAACTTCGCCTCAATTGACGTAAAAAAATTATAGAATGCATTTCGACGTTTCGCTGAGATTCAAGTTCGACAAATTTGAATCAACGAGGAATGAAAACTGATCACTTTAGAAGATGCCACATCCCAGATGGACAATGTATGTATGTAGATTTGATAGCGACTTTATTAGTCGATTTGTAAAGGTTGCCTTATAAGTGTTCATACTTATACACTCATGTACGGAGAAAGAATTTTATAGCAAAAATTATCATAGAATTTTGTAAGCAAGGAATAGATAATATTCTGCAGTCAATTGACAATTTTGTCTCTCAATTCACATATGTGCTACTTATATATTTTAGGAACTAAAATGTGTTATTAGAAAATTTACTGTGTTTCCAGTAAAATTTACTGTGTTTTTTAGCAAAACAAACTTCACTAACAGTCTATTCCTGCACTACTAAAAACATATAATAAAATTAAAAAGAATTTATACGAGAAGATAAACTTTAATATCCTCTCCGCATATTTATTACATAGAATGGCGAAATAAAAATACAAAAGTAACACGCGCGCGAAAAGAATGATCAAATTTTGTTCGAAAACAATAAATCATAAAACGTAATATAAAAATCTGAATTAAAAATTCACTTTTAGCAAATTTATTTCTACGTCAATATAGCAAGAAATTTACATTAGTATGTAGCGTAAATTTAATTTTAATGTTTAATTCAACACATTATATATTTGCTCCATGCGAATGCGATTTACAAAATTCCAAAGTTTTCATCATCAATTGTCTCACGTCGTGATAATCATGAGAGTCTATCTGGGGTCATGTTTCTTCTTCTTGTTATTAGCCAAGGGCAGATCCCAAAGGCCATACGATCCCGTTTCAAAGCGTCTCGCGTGCAATACGCGATTAATAGAGGCATTCGTCAGTCAGGAAGCTCACTGTGTGTGTGTGTGTGTGTCGACTTCCTGGTCGCGATCGTACCTGTCGGAGTTAACGATACACGTCGCGTCGTCCTACGTCAATAAACGTATTTCACGAGCCGTGTAAACGTGTACCAAGTTTGATAAAAATACCCATCAGCGGGAAACAGGAAGCGGAAGAGATTCACTGGTCGTAAAACGTCGGCTCGTATCCTCCGCGTCGCGTCCGGTAGCCCTTGTAGCGCGACCGTCGAGATCTTCATCCCTTAAATGGGCCGGAGCCGTTACCCGACAGCGAGAGAGTATGAGGTAGAGAAAGAGACAGACAGACAGAGCAAGAGAGAGAGAGAGAGAGAGAGCAACAATATTTGCAGCGCCGACAGCAAGCGGGAGAGCTCGTCGACGTTCTCGCGACGGAAGTAAATAAACGAATCGATTATACGGAGACAAATAAGCGGGTGGTTGTCGGACGCGGAGGGCGACGATGCGGGAATGGTGGAGGACGATTCGGTTGCCAAAGGCAGAAAGAGAGAGAGAGGGAGGAGGGAGGGAGGAGGTGAGCAGGCCTGGTTCTGGGAATGATTGTCGAGGAAAAAAATAGCGGAAGTCCTCGACGGGCAATAATAGGAAGCAACGCGACAATTGGAAAGTAATTAAAATCCCATCAAGACCCACTCCGACTCCTGTTAACAGTTCCGCGTTACTGCGAACCGATAGAATTAGCTTTTCGATTTTCATTATTTAGAGGAGCTCAGACACGCCACGCTCAGCTGAATCCTGTCGCGTCGCGCGACGTCCTGTCCTCCTCCTCCTCCTCCTTCGGCCATTCGAGCGAGGCAACACGAATCCTTTCCACGCGAATGGAAATGAAATAACGGAGAGGTCGGACGAGAGAAGAAGATAATTTATATAATGCACCGCGATCGAATATCCCGCGAACGCTGACGTAGTTGTATAGTTAATAATCTGAGATATTAGGAAACGAACGATCGGAAACGATCGGAAACGGAGCTGAGGGAGGGGAGGTAAAAGAAGCGCTCGTTTATGAAGACGTGAACGTTTTTTCCGGGTTCTGCCTCGGATAAAATATTAGTCGCATCGACGTCACATTGATTGATTGCAATAGCACAGAAGATTGTAAAGAAGCTTTACAATTTCCACATCGAGAGAGAAAATACATAAAGAACAAAAAATATTTATTCGGTGGACACTGCTAACATATTTACTTAACTAATACTAAATTCTTTCATTTAAACAGAATAAATAAATGGGAGGCAAACGGCCAATAAGAGTCAATAGCCGATATATGGACGATAACATAAATTTATTTAAAAAATACAATCGAAATCGGCAAAATAACCCAAAACAGAATAAACAGCCGCTTACATAAAAATCTATGGATCTAAGAAAGTGTATATTTTCTCATGTGAAAAGAATTACTTTTCAATGTAAAAATATTAATATAGTATGTTAGTACAAATAATATGTTATTAGTATTCATCGAATGAATTTTTTTTACTTTTTAAATATTTTCTGTGAGTATATTTTGTCTTTTCCTCAAAAAAGAGAAAAATGTTTGAATGAAATTTAGAAAATGATGAATTGTAAAAGAGTTTAACCTATTTTTCTTTTTCTCAAAGGAAAGAAGATATCTCCTAAATTAAATTTAAGAGTTAAATAATTGTAAAAATCTATTTTCCATATTTCCCAAAAAAGAGAAAATTGCTCGAATTAAATTTAAAAGATTGTGTGCATACGCGTGTGAGCTTGACATGAGGAATAATATTTTTTTGAAGAAAATTATATTTGCAGAAATATAAGAAAGAAAAGAAGGAATAGAAAGAAAGAATCAGGGAGGTTTTCTTTTTCTCTCAAAAGAGAAAAAATTGTCCGAATTAAATTTAAATGATGAAGGATTATAAAAGATTATCCATTTGTCTTTTTCTCCAAAAAAAAAAAAACATTTCCGAATTAAATTTAAAAGATAATGGGTTTTTAAAGAGCTTTATCTATACTTTTTTTCTCCTGAAACAAGAGAAGAATTAAATTTTAAAAAAGGATTGTGCATATATATCTTGACACGAGGAATAATTTTTCGCAAAAAAAATTATTCACAGAGATATAGAAAGAGAAGGAAACAAAGAAAGAGAAAGAGAGAAAAGGAAGAATACGAAGCGGCGGGTAGAGAGATTAGGGAAGAGCTGGCGGAATGGCTTTCAATAGCTCAAGTTTTTGTCGAAATCCTTGGATGTAGCTTTCAGGATCGCAACTTAAATCACTACGGCAGCTCGCCGGGCGATTCCAATGACTTTTACTCGTTCCGCTGAGATTTTTCGGGGGCGGGAAACGAAATCGTGAATCGAAACGATAATTCTTCCCTTCTCAGCTGAAAGTTCCGGGGATGTTATCCTCGGAAAGCCTGTTTGAAGGATTCCTACGCAACTTTCGTGCCGAGCTTAGCGCTCTACATCATATCTGAGCCCATCTCATACTACACAACGGGCATAATACAGCAAGCATAATACGTAATATATAATAATCCGATATGCAACACGTAAAAAAATACGGAATACACATGCGCGAGATGTGAATCAATTAATTCCCCAAAGAGATAATTACACGTTAAACGCGAGAATTAATAAGCTAATTCAATGCGGGCTACTTTGTTCCGTTTGCTTTTTTGTACATGGATATTTTATATTAAAAACCTGTAATTTTGCAACGTTAAAACGTCTGCTCCAGCATACTTTCGTTAATCCCGGAAAGCGAAATGGATGAACCAATTATTCCTACGAATATCTCTCTAGAAAACTTTATTTCAAAATTAATTAACAGAAATCCAACCACAGAGAGAGTGAGAGAGAGAGGGGAGGGGAGAATAAGGGAGAGAGAGAGAGACTTTCTCTGTCACTGTGATCACGTGCATAAGTGTCGCCATCGTTATAACTTTTAATGAGGGAAAATTAATAATATTATAATAGAACTTCAGCGCGGTACAATAGTGAGAAAATGTGAATCCTGTTCGGCTAATAACGTTACCCGTCGTGCGCGTATTACATTATGCATGATCGAAAACGATTTCCGCACGCGAGCGTAGTGGCTGATTAAAATCGGGTCGGGGATGAAATTAAAATCGGGGCTCGTGACCGACTTTTTAACCGGTTATGTACTTTTTAACCGTTGTACTCCGCTTCGTAATTACCAATGTAATGCCTCATAATGCCGATATATGACGGCGCACTTCCGCGCGCGCCGCGGAAATTTCTTAATTTAATTTCTCCCTCTCGATATGCGCAATTTCCGCACTGATAGGAATCGCGTAACGCGGCCGTAATGCTGCCGTTCGCTGCTGATGGCCGCGTGAGCGTGTTTCAATGAGAAATTGTTCACTCGCGGCGTTCCCCAAACGAACAAAAGTCGTTTCATCTCGGTCGCGAGCCCCGATCGAGCCCCGATCGAGCCCCGAGGACTCGCGCGAACGGAGGTTAATGGGAAACCGGAATTCACGGACATTTTCAGACGACCCTATGGTCAACACGGACTTCCCCGTTAAGAGATATACAGCTGTACAGTACACGCAACCAGCGGCCGCCATGTCGCCGTTGTCCAAGTCCACGCGTCATCTCCTGGTGCCGGAGCCGGACCCACGTTATTATTACACCCATCGAGCTCATCAAGAGACCATCACCATCGACCGAGATAACTTGAAACACGGTAAAAGAAAACAAAAGCCTCCCCTTCTGAACTCTTCATGGAACGGTCGTTCCGTCGAAGAACGGACGGACAGCGCCGTGAGAGACTCGACGAATATTTTCGTGCGCGCTTTCGCGAAAAGAAGCGCCGCTGATCACACGGGCTATTGTTAACTCATAAACGGCCAATATCTTCCATCTCTTGGACGCTTCTTTTCTTATTAAATAAAGCCAATCGGTTAATATCTGCCCACACAATCCGCTCAAAGCATGTCTTAAAGAGTCCAAAAGACGTTTGAATAAAGTAGAAAGTCGTCTCTTGGATGCTTTCAAAACGTCTTTGAAATGCGTGTTGTGTGAGTAATTCTGTTCTTACGTTTTCGACTTCTAATTACCACACGGAGAAAACAATTAACCTGACAATAAATATACCAAACGCGTTTTCCTTTCACAGAGAGAGAAGTACTTTGGAAATTTATTTGTGGGATATATATAAAATTTATTCACAGAAATAAATTTTATATTTTCCACAAATAAATTTAACTACTTTTTCTCTCTCTGTGTGTGAAGGAGACAGAATCTGATATTTTTATGGAGCAAATTCGATTTTAAAAACTGAAAATAATAATAATAATACTGTATTAAACAGTTTCAATAATAATAGTTTTTCTCAACAAAGTAACAATATTATTTTACGATATTATTTTATTCCTTCAATAAAAACGCGTTTAATTCTTTCATATTGTCAGGTGAATACAAATCAAACTTCTTTCTCTGTGTAATTATGTTTTTGTTTTTGATAAAAATGTAGTTACTGTAAAATGTAGTTAATAGCCAACGAAAATTTAGGAAGTTATTCCGGTATTAATCTAAGACTCTGAAAGACAAACAGACTGATCCTTTGATTGAAAATTTGGTAAAATAGTTATAGTCTTTAATAGGTTTAATTTCTACAAGATCAGAGAAAAAGAAGCTCGCGCTGATGCACGTTGACTCTAAGTCGAGAAGAAATCGGCAAAGTTTCAAAACGCGCGGTTACAACCCGATCGTTAATGTATCACAGGAAAATTATTAATTAACTGTAAATTTGTAATGCAATTGACATGTACCACTTTATTAACTATTATCGATTTACTGTTAATTCGGATTAACACGATCGGAACATTAATGCTTCGTGGAGTCGCTTGTAACGCTTGAAATGTGGCATAACAACAATAGTAATAATACTTGACGACACGCACATATATACGCGCGTTGCGAAGAATTAATTTTATCTATCCGGATAGACATAGATTTGGCAGTAATTTTATACTTGTCGATTTGTTGCATATCTTATAAATAGTCTTATAAATATGATACTCATATTTATCATATAAAAATAGAAATAGAAATACAACAGAAATACGCAAAAAATTATCAAAATTTGCTGAAAATATGTCATATAATTTAAAAACCCAAGTCATTTTTAGTAAATTGTCGCTGCATTGATATAACAAAAAATACATATTATTGTATGATATAAACTTAATTATTGATTCAATACAGAGTATATTTACTTCGTAAATATTTTAAAAAATTCCGAATTTTTCATTAGCGACTGTCCAAGTCATGATAATTATGAAAATCTATTTAGGCAGCACAGATAAGTATATATAAATTTGATAGCAACTTTATTAGTCGATTTGTAAAGATTACGTCCCTTATGAGTGGCTCACGTGGTATTTATATTTATTACAGAGAAATAAAAAGAAATATATGACAAAAGTACGCAAAAAAGTTATCAAAATTTGTTTAAAAAAATTTCATGTAAAATGTAATATAAAAATCCGCGTATAACTTTTAGTAAATTTATTGTCATATCAATGCAACAAAAAATTTTCATGATGTAAACTTAATGATTGATTTAATACAGTATATTTATTTCCATAAATATAATAGAAGAAAATCCTCTGAACTTTCCGTTATCATGATAATCGTAAAAATCTATCTGAAGAGTCGCATTTCTTCCGGGTGACTCCAAATCGAATCGTTATACGCGAATGACTCGAGACCAGTCACGCGCTCGATTCTACCCGACGATTCGCTAAAGGTAAACGATAGCTTTCCGACGGGGTCGCGTCAAAACAACGTCTGTTTTTTCAGGCTGCCTCGGTAAACGCTTCGCTTTCTCCGCGCCGTCGTCGTCGACCGCGAGATCTTTGATATAACTCGGTTTTTCCTTCGTTCAACGAAAACACGACGGCAGTGCGGGAGCATTCGATCTCAACTTTCTAAATATCTGACAACTTGAAAATGAAATTATCGTCGAAATAAAATCTAAGAGGGAACGGGGAGGAGCGGAGGAGAGGAGTGTTTTATCGCCCGCTGACTCGCGCTCTTAATGTCTCGCGAGAACTTTCTAAATCCTCTTGGGGTCGAGTAAATCGCGCACAACCGAGCGTTCTGTCGCGCCGAATCGCGGTTAATTTTTCAAGACGTTGGCTCACGAGAAGTCTAAGTGATTTCCGCAACAAAACCGCATTGTTTTTTCACCGCTCGCTGCGGCGGAGATGACGAAGACATTGACTTTCGCAGGGGTGGCCGCGGTGTATCGACCGACTCCGGCGACAATTCGTGTGGTCACCGCTTTGCTGGGTGACCTTTGCACCGACGACAAGGATTGCACGATACCTAACAGCGAGTGCTCCAATGGCGGCTGCATCTGTTCCGAGGGCTATGCGGAGACCAGCGATCGACAGGAGTGTTTCGGTGAGACAAAGCTCGAGAGAGTAGAAATTTCTAACTATATACAGGATGTCCGATAACTCACAAAGGAGCCGAGTACAGATAGATTAGAGGTCCAACTGAACAAAATATTCCTCTACCATTTTGCGAACAACCATGTAAAATTTTAAGTTATTAATAAAAGAAGATTCATGAATGATCACGCGCCATATGGTAGATGAGCTGTGCAACGTCTGTGGCTTTGAGAAAAAGAAGTTATTATATACTATTGTGCGTGATAATGCACCAATCTCTTTTAATTAATAACTAAACATTTTCGTGATTATTTGGAAAATGATAGAGGACTTTTTTGTCCAGTTTGACCTAATATATGAGCATACAGTGGCAAATGTCGCCATCACAGTTCATCTATCGTATGGTGTATAATCATCCACGAATATTCTTGGATTAATAACTTAAAATTTTACGTGGTTGTTTGCAAAATGATAAAAGAATTTTTTAATCTAATCTACCTGTATACTGCGGCTCTTCCGTGAGTTACTGGACATCCATATAAGCAAGGCTTTCAGAAGTACTACTACATGATAAAATGCAGACAAATATAATTATATATATATATATATATATATATATATATATATATATA
>NW_022639451.1:2650308-2661243 GCF_010583005.1 Odontomachus brunneus
GGGGAGAGGCAACTTTACAAAAATTTTAAAACTTTCAAAAATTGCGCCCAGTAAAGCAGCCTTTGCTTTGCCAATTATTTTAATCTACTCTTTTTCTATACTTCTATGTAAAATGTGATTGTATCTGAACAAAGAAACGATATGTGCAGAAAGTTTTGCTGAGAAAAAATTTCTCAATACGTGTACCAGAGTCGAAATTTTTATTCAACGTTGACCTTGCAAATTCCATCGAACTTGAAAAGTCAATGAAGAATCCAAAGATATAGGAAGCTATTGACTTACCTCGATGCTTGCTGCTGTCTCGTTCATGTTAGACAAGCTCGATGAAGCACTCGTTCAAGGATTTAATTAATATCTAATATAATACTTAATATTATTTGAGATTATTTAATATTATTCAATATTTAAACTTGTTTTCTATTTTTTAAATCATTTGAATTATTTTTTATTATTTAATGTCTGCGCGATTTTATTTCAATATATTTTAATAAAATTTGATTCTTAGATTGCAGGCTGCCCGGAACAGCCACGATTCTACAATGAAAATTCGAGATTCGATGTTTATTTTAATGTTTTCAAATTAAATGTTAAAATCAAAGCCGTTCCTTTGTTTTCCGCTTTCTACCCGATCACTCTCCGCAAAGAAAATTATGGAAAAATTAAACACCTGATATATTGAATGCACAGAACCAACACTCGCTTACTTCCATTCGCAATGGTCGACCTGGCCAATTAGAAAATCTCAATAAAAACGTACATCGTTTATACAAACCCTAGAAAAGATACAAATTTTCATCTGTCGGACAGTTCAACTTAACTAATTATTTAGCAAGGCTCGTTCTCCCTTCCCGCTGTCCCTCTTCAATCCTCTCTTCAACCCTTTGACGTATTAATACCCTTCCCTGCTGTTTCAATTTTACACCCAGTAAAGCAACCTTTGCTCTATAGTTGGTCTACTCTTTTTCTATGTTTCTATTCCTTGCACAGCCAATCAACCTATTTATCCTTCCTCTTTCTCGCCTTTTCTACTTTGTCTATCTTCGTCCTTTATGTTCGGTCCATTACGTCTAATAGAGCAAGGCTAAACATCGCGAAGAAGTACTGAGCTTGAAGTTACCAACGAAAGAGTTAGAGAAGTGCTGGCAGTTAGGGCCTTTGCACATAAAAAAAAATTTAATCGTAACTATAAGAACGTAAGAAAACTGACCAATCAGAGTTGATTATTCCTCGAACGCAAGGAAAATAATCAACTCTGATTGGTTTCTTACGATCTTACGGTTACGGTTAAAATTTTTCTACGTGCAATGGCTTTTGAAAAAATCATAACGCGTATCCCATACACAAAACTACCGGAGTCTCCAAAAATACATCCTCCACGGGCTGATAATCAACTGCCACAATCACTACCGTTCGATTATTGCTCGATATTTCATGAACAGAGTGTGAAGTTATTGTTACGCGTGTCAAGTGTCCAGGCAAAAGCCTTCCAAAAGAGTAAGAAAAGTGGTGGAATAAGTTATGGAAATTATGGCAGCAACACGTGTTCTACTTATACGTGAGGCTCTCCCGGAATCTTCAAAAAATATTTAAAATGATGATAATATCTAATGAAGTTTAATGAGTGGATAAATGTGAGTAGAAGAAAACAAAACGTTAATTGGCAAACGTAATACACGTGATTGGAAATTAGCGAAGTGTGGCTATATAAGAAACGCGCTCACGAAAAGACATCCGAATGATGGAGTCATCACTGTGAACTCTAGATCAGTCTATGAATCGTCGGACATTCCACCTCTCTCGACGTCTTCATCACTTACCTTAGTATCTCATCACCTTAAGTGGATCTTGAAGCGGTTACCAAAATCCCTCGATGCATCTCCCCCGCAGGGAAATGTCGAAAAAATTATGTGCACGGGTGTATAAACACTCGCCAATTGCCATTCACGATAGTTGCACCGCTCGGCCTGAGAATCTCTGAAAACTCATATTGTTTGCTCGGAACCAGCAAGAGGTAAAAATTCTCGGCTATCGAACGCGGTTCAGACAATTCATTATTTAACAAAGCCCGTGTCCTTCCCGTTGCTCCTCTTAGCACGCTCCTCCCCGTTAATCTATTATCCTCCCTCGTAACTTAAACTGCGCACCAGCAGAGCGGTCTGTGCTCTATTTTTAAGTTAGCTCGCTTTTGTTGTCTATGTCTCCCCAAATTCCTCCCATCTATCTAATCTCTGTTAAAAGATTCTATTCTATGTTCAGTATGTACAAGGCTAAACGCGTGTCAAGTGTCCAGGCAAAAGCCTTCCAACAAAAGAGTAAGAAAAGTGGTGGAATAAGTTATGGAAATTATGGCAGCAACACGTGTTCTACTTATACGTGAGGCTCTCCCGGAATCTTCAAAAGATATTTTTCAATCGACTAAAAACAAACTGCCAGAATCACTATTTCTCGATAATTACTCGATAATAACCCATCGTTACAGATATACTATAATTGACAATGAGCGAGACGTAGCGTTATCATACGTTAATATATTAACTAACGAATATGTAGGCGTGGTTGGCAATTGGCGAAATGACTGTATTCGAACGAAATTTATATGGATTTTTTTTAAATCGGATAAGCAGATGTTAAATTATTTAACTATATTTAAAATGATGATAATATCTAATGAAGTTTAATGAGTGGATAAATGTGAGTAGAAGAAAACAAAACGTTAATCTCATCTCTTCCTAATTTATCTTTTCTTTTTTTCTGCAAGTTTTGATGAGATTTGTAGCTCTTAAAAGAGCTGATATGAAGCTGGAAAGGCAAAGATAACAGTTATGTGTCCAATAATGCTGTTTATTTATAGCGATTTAACTCTAGGTTTTTTTATAGCAACAAAGGCTAAACAAAAGCAAAAAAAGACGTTGACTCGTGTTAACAAAATCGTACTCGCGGCCAGAAAAGCATTATTAGACATGAAAATCAGTACTTGCCATATATATAATACTATATATTTAATTATATTCTAAGGCCGGTATTCATAGCTGTATGAATGATTCATAGCATATTTGATATCTTTGATTGAAAACATCATTACTTGTAGATCCATATTCATTGAACATTATTCGGCTATTTGGATTAATGTTCCTTGTAAGAAATAACGTTATAAATGCAGATACCGATTGATGATTAATTGATTCATTGATAAATCAATGAAGCTATAATTATATGTCAAATCATGACAAACTATGAATGCCAGCCTAAATTTCGACTCGGGTATTTCTTAATCCTCGGTAAGTTCGTCAAACGTTCGTTAAAAACGGAAACTTCTCGTATAACAAATTATTTGGCGTACCTTGAAAATATCTGATGCGTCGTCGCCCGGCGTCCTGCGTCCTCCGTCCTGGCTTCTCGACCCAACATTCCAGTGGAGAAATTCGCTCCGTCGTGGCACTTGTACTGACACTTTTACTGACACTCGCGTGGACACAGTTCGATCGAAAATATACGTGTCAAGAAACGCGATGCGGACGAGGGAATTAAATGTCTCAAAAGTACCGACGAAATAGTTTAGTCGGGAGCAATAATAGAAACGTATCGACACATAGCGCGGTCCGTAGTGTGCGTGTCGCTTGCCGGCCCGGAACTGAATAGAAACCCCGGAACAGTCCGTGAGGCACGAAGGTAAATTTGATACCTTGAAGGTCGCGAACGTTTTGACTGTTTGATCGCCCGGCGCTTATTGTGACAAGCTACGATGATTGCCGATGGAAAGGGATGTGTGTGTAGTGGAACGCGTCCTATGTGTATGTGTATGTATACATACATGTGTATGTAAACATTTCTTGCCAATTGTCCCAGTATGCTCGCGCGTCGTGTACTCTTTTTTGTCGTTAACCGAGCATTGCATTACGCTTCAGTGCTGGAATTTTGTAACTCGTTATTGGAGTTAACGACAGTTTCGTTATCGTTGCGCAGCTTTTCTACGGTATACAAAAACTGCGCAACGATAACGAAACTGTCGTTAACTCCAATAACGAGTTACAGAATAGGGCTACTGTGCTAGAATTCTGTAACTCGTTATTGGAGTTAACGACAGTTTCGTTATCGTTGCGCAACTTTTCTACACGGAGAAAAAAGATTTAGTTGAATTAACCAAATATCTGGTCGAATATGAACGATCCAGAAATTCCGATTGAAGTAACTCGAATTCTGTTAACAAGATTTTTGGTAGACTAACCAAACATGTCTGGTTATTTAACTAGACATGTTTGGTTAAATAACCAGATATGTTTGGTTAGTCTACCAAAAATCTTGTTAACTTAAACAGAATTCGAGTTACTTCAATCGGAATTTCTGGATCGTTCATATTCGACCAGATATTTGGTTAATTCAACTAAATCTTTTTTCTCCGTGTAGAAAAGTTGCGCAACGATAACGAAACTGTTAACTCCAATAACGAGTTAGGCCCAGTTCCACAACCTCTAGTTAACTTAGCTAACCAATTATTTCATTGAACTTGACCAATCGCATTTAGCATTAAGAAGAGTTAATCAGAATTAACCAATCACTGTTGAGACTTAACCAGTAGTGAAAGTTAAACGGAGGTTGTGGAACTGGACCTTACACTGAGAGAAGAATTTAATAAATATTATCAAAATTTGGTTACTACTACTAAATAATAGACGTAAATATAGCGGGCCAAAGCTATGGCAATACTTATTAATTAATTTAGTTCTGTAAAATAAATTATTTATTTGACAGAAGTAAAATTTATTTGCTTCCAGAATATATTTGGTAAATAAAACTTATTGAATAGTTGAGCAAAATAAGCGATTTTGTAATAGTTACAAAATTTTTGATAGGTTCAACCAACTATCTGTAATAATAGATATTGAAACGATGTAATAGCTGCAAATGAATGAATTTTTCGTTGTGCTGCAACAAAACATACTTACTGGTAACAAAATAGAACTCGTACCTACTGAATTTTTTATTATATGGGATATAACGATTTCATAATAATTATCAAATGTCTGTTCATAACTGTAATATATTTCATATTAAATATTTAACATTAAGTAACTATTACTAAATTATTTAATTGATGTTACTGTAAATGCAATTACGTCATACTCCCGATCTATTAAATATTTAGTAATTATTATTATATTTAGTATTAGTTACTAAGGATTCAATGAATTTCTGTAACTAAATGCAGTTTGTTATAGTTACCAGTCTTTTCTCTCAGTGTACAGAATTCCAGCACTGGATTCTGTAACTCGTTATTGGAGTTAACGACAGTTTCGTTGCGCAGCAACGTTTGTATACCGTAAAAAAGTTGCGCAACGATAACAAAACTGTCGTTAATTCCAATAACGAGTTAATAACGAGTTACAGAGTCCCAGCACTGGTCTAGTAGGTGTCGTAAGCCGTATGCCGTAAAAAATGCCAATCGATTAAATTTGCCCTTATTAAATAATTTTACATTCGCTTATCTATTTCCTATCATTTTCTCCACGAAGCATAATTTGTCGGATAAAAGGGAAAATGACGACGAAAAGAGACAATTTTGATCGCGTCGTGCGCGCGTCCCTAGATTGTCATTTTGTTCAAAAACGTTTAAACGAATATCGAATCTCGAACCTTTGCCATCGAATCACGGCTGTTTCGAGCGACTCGCAATCTAAAGACGAAATTCTTTTAAAATATATTGAGATGATCGAATGTTAAACAATTAAAAAATCGGTAAAATAATAAGAAAAGAAAAAAATTCGAATATTAAATAATACTTGAACGAGTATCTCTTTGGGTTTTTTTAACACAGAGAAAACAGCAATAAATAACCATTTGCTGTATTTGGCATTTAGCAAAGTCAATAGCTTATAAATCTCGAGATTATTCATTGACACTTTGAATTTGACGGAATTTACAGGATCAATGTAGAATTAAAATTTCGACTCTCAGTAAGTCCTTATTTAAGTCGGGACGTAGAAAGAATGGCAATAAATTAAGTTTTGTTGCATCTAAAGAATTGTATTATTATGTATAAACATTATATAAATTTCTGTATAAAGAATATTCTGTATAAGATATTCTATTTAAGATATTATTGTTTTGATTAACTCAAGAACCTTAAATAATTAAGAAGTGAACTCTAAAGATGTATTTTACCATGTATATTTTAGCATATCATTTGCTCATAATTTTCAGAAAAATAAGCGAAATTTAATATTTTTTTTACATCATAAAAAGGAATACGATTCTATTTGAATTCTAGCGATTTAATAAAGTTGAAAAAAATTATAACAGACAGAACACTTTTAGGGTTTTAGGAATTCAAATAACATCTAGATAAACGAAATTGATCGAACCAATAACAATGAATACCGAAGTAAACAGTGCTAATTGAACACTAAAAGAAGAATCTCGCAAGAATTGTGAAGTACCATTCGACCTTGCTAACGTTCGTTTTCCTGCACAGCCGACCTGTCATCCGTCGCGTTGCCCACGTCGGCGTAATTAAAAGAAAATGAACTTTCTGTCAAAGCCAATTACGTGCCGGTGACACCGACCGAGGAATTTCGCGCGTGCCTCTCGTATCCATGTCACATGACCTCCACGTGCATCGACCTACCCAGCGCGACTTTCGCCTGCGTGTGCCGGCCAAATTACACCGGACTGCTGTGCGACGAGGAGATCAACAAAAGGGATTACGAGGTGCCCTCCTTTGACGGCAAAAGCTACGTCAGGATGAACCGGCTGAAAGCGTATCACAAATTCAGCATCGAGGTCGAGTTCAAAACATACGCGGACAACGGCATCATACTGTACAATCAGCAGAAGAACGACGGCACCGGCGACTTTGTCTCACTGGCCGTTGTCGACGGGTCGGTAGCTCCTGTGAACGCGGTGATCTCTCGCCGTGCAAAATATGCCCTTTGAGCGGGCTGTGACAATCGCACGGCGCAAGACGAGCGGTAACTCGATTCGCCTGATTATTTCCGTTGTTGACGGCGTGATCTAATTTCGCCGTCGCTTTGTGTGAATTGCTCCGGCGGCGGCCTACAGGCTGATTACAGCGGACCAATCGACATTTTGCATTAGCGCAAAGCTCCTCTCATCGAGGAAGCTAGATCTCATCTAGATCCCGTTTGGTCGCTTGAATGACAATCTCGAGGTGATCGAATTACCGGCTCGTTCTTCGATAGCAAAAGGTAGATTTTTGCAGTCTTGCGCCGAAAGAAAAGTCTGATAATAGTTAACTAATGCATTTGATTAAACGTTGCAGATATTTGGTAATGAGTACCAACTGCTTGGCAATAATTATAAAATAAGTAGTAAGACAAAATCTTCAATTAGTTGAATCAAATTAGTCTAATCAAATAATTTGATAATTAGTACCAAATGATCTGGTAATAATTACCAAATAACTTGATAATTATTAAACTTTGGTAAAAGATATGTTCTAAACTACTGCGTCAGTCTAACTTAGTGAAAAGTATATTACTATATAAACAATATGGTTTTATTTAACAAATTATTTGGTAATACATGCCACATAAAGTAGTAAAATGTTGGTAAAAGATATCAAATCTTGCTAAAGCCCATGTCACATTACGGAGTTTGGAAATAAAGGATTGAGAATTGAAGATTGGAACTACCAGTTTTAGAACAAAGCAAGCTAAGACCGAAGTTAATCTTCAATTCGTAATCTTCCATCTTCAATCCGTAGTGTGGCACGGGTTTAAAGCTACTTGCTAATAATACTTACTAAACTAAACTAAATTATTTGGTTATATATTAAATTCACTTGTATATTAAATTGAAACTATTTCACCAAAGCATTTAGTAATTATTATCCAGGCTGGTTGAATATTATCAAATCTTTTTTTTCAGTATACTTAAGGAAGTTGTAAGGTGAAATGAATTTATCAAATATTCGTCGAAATTTGCACTACATATAAATTGAAATATTACCAAACTGTTCAAATAATTCGAAAAAGATTGACCATTAAAGAGTTGAGGTATTTTAAAATTGGTACTTTTCATGCGTGCTCCTTGGAATTGATGTGAAAATTATTATGATATTAAAAATAAATATACCACATTATAACATTGTACGCGAATTTCAAAATTATTGGCTGCACTGTTTGGAAAATACAGCGATAGAAAGTTCATAATTTATAGTAATACTCGAGATACATATACATATGTATATTTAAACATTTATATGTCTCCTTCTATTAACTGTGCATCGCTATCAGATCAATTGTTGCACAAATAAAACATCAATATGAAAAATGAAGAAAGAATAGTTTTTCATCTTTGTAATATTGTATATGTATATCCACCTCAATTTTGTCTGAAATTAATATTTATTATTTAGATTGCATCCTAGAAAATCCTTTTTGAAGAAAGTTTTACCGGAAATTTGTAGTTCACTTTACATATAGTAGAGTATACAAAATATATAGATTTTCAGGAAAATTTTCCTCAAGAAGAATATGCAACTATAAATAATGAAATAAATGCATAAAAATAGAATCTTGTTCGATAAATAACAAGTATGGTGGTCCTTTTGATACACCGCGCTAAAAATACCACATTGAACCTTACAACTTCTTTAATTATTTGTGTTAATGTTAATTTCTTATTGAGCATCTTAATTGATTTTTTACATAGCTCCTTAAGTTCTTTCTTTTTTTAATACTTTCTCGTCGTTTTTCGTTATATCTGTCGTATCAAAGGAAATAATCTCACGTACAAATAAGTAGATAAATAAATGAACAATGACAGAGAATACAAAATAAATGTACTCTGTTATCGATCTAATTCAGCGGACTGATGTATCCGTAAAGGTCATCATTGATCGCGTGTTCCAGATATGTGCAATTCAGATACAACTTAGGAAACGGGCCTGTAATACTCACGTCGCCGGAGAAGGTGACCATGAAGACCTTCCACCGTGTGGCAGCTAAGAGATACCACAAAGACGGAGTCCTGATCTTCAACGACGGCGAGGACGTGGCCGGGCAGAGTCAGGGGATGTTAAAATCCTTGGATCTGAATCAAGATACCTTCATTGGAAATATGCCGAGCAATTACTCCAAGTAATATTCTTGCAAATGTGATATTGCTAAAATAGGATTGCTCAGTATGTCTATATAGTTTTCAACTGCAACGCAATCTTAATTTAACTTAACGCACGATTATAATTTAATTTTAATTAAATTAAGCGCATTAAATAACATTTTAATCGCTCTATAACTGAAATATATAACGTTCATTTTCATCGCCAATTGAAAATGATTTCAATTTAATTATGATAGACGATAAATCTTTAGATGTTAAATACTCTTCAAAATGTCTCAAAGTGTCTAGTAACAGTGAGTTCTCTTTGTGCCGTTCTTTAATCCTTTCTCTTTCTGAGCCTGCAAGGTTTTAAATCTCTATCTAAACCAACTACCACTAGTTTGAAACTGACTTAAAACCTGAAAGGCGCCGACACAAAGAGCGCAAAGGGTTAATTCCTCAAGCATCGCGAATTCTCTTTCTGAGCCTGCAAGGTTTTAAATCTCTATCTAAACCAACTACCACTAGTTTGAAACTGACTTAAAACCCGAAAGGCGCCGACACAAAGAGCGCAAAGGGTTAATTCCTCAAGCATCGCGAATCGCGTTCAAAGTTAACGACTCCAAGCCGGAGACACTAACGAGACCACGAATTTGTCAATAGAGTCTATGACAATATCGGCACCAACCACGGCCTGCTCGGCTGCATACGCAAGCTAAAGATCAACCGGATCCACGTGGACCTCCACGTGGGCCGTGACAAGGACGTGCTCGAGAGCTATCGTGTAAAGGAGTGCGGTGACAACGCGTGTGCCAATCTGCCCTGCCAAAACGGCGCGACGTGCCAGCCGATCTTCGAGGAGGACCTCTGCAACGGCCGGGAGTGCAGGAGGTTGCAGAAAAGAGGTCGAGGCAGGAACAGAGGTGGCAACGGCAACAAAGGCGGGGTGAACATCGTCAGGTGCAGGGGTACCCATTGCACCTCGGTGGACTCGGGGAAAGGATCCAAAAGGAGCGCGAGAAAACATTGCGCCACCAACAAGTGCGACTACGACTACGAGTTCGAATATGAGAACAATTACGAGCATGGCAATTACGCAGTGGAGAAGTACGAGCCGCCGGATTACAGGTGCATATGCCCGCCGCAGTTCACCGGTCGCAACTGCGAGGAGTCGCTGGACCCGTGCATCGGCGAGCCCTGCCAGCACGGCGCCACCTGCGACATCCTGCCGCAGGGAGGATACGTGTGCAAATGCCCGCCTGGCAGAACCGGCGAGCACTGTGAGATCTGTAAGTACAAAGAGCAGTGGCTTTATCGTAGCACCCAAGCGTCGTACGAATCTCTTTACCGAATAGTCTTTGGACGACTAATCTTGGATCTTGCACCGCAAATACAAGTGCGTTACTTAAAATTAAAGTTGGAACCTTAAAATTAAAATTAATTATTAGGTGTACAACTTTGCTTCCGCCGTTTTTTCCGAAATTCGAGGCTTTATTGTAAAAAACTGGTTATACATTTATGATTCAAAGTATTGTCCATCGCTGGCCACTACTTTCTTCCATCTTTCGGGCAGCGTACGAATCCCGCGTCAAAAAAACTGGTCATCTTTTGAGGCGATCCACGAATCGATCCAATTTTTTACTTCTTCATAAAACCGGAAGTGCTAGTCAGCCAGGCCGTGTGCCATTGATCGAAACAAGTGATAGTCAGAGGGAGCAACGTCTGGAGAATACGGCGGGTGGGGTAGGACTTCCCATTTCAACGTTTCCAAGTATGTCTTGACCACTTTCGCAACATGAGGTCGAGCATTGTCATGCTGCAAAATGACTTTATCGTGTCTCTCGTTGTATCGCGGCCGTTTGTCTTTCAATGCTC
>NW_022639451.1:2661253-2685963 GCF_010583005.1 Odontomachus brunneus
AAATTAAAGTTGGAACAACTTCTAATTTAAAAGGGTTGAAGCTCTTAGAAATTTGTCTACTGTAACAGATGGATTTCACTCATTTTCTCGTCTCTATATCTTAAAAACTTTCAAAAGACTAGGTAAATTTTTCTGTTAGATTGTATGTGAAACGTTTTCCTTATTTCTATCTCTGAATCTTAGGAACTATACACTTTCGAGAGAAAGGCTTGAATAAAACTTTCTACCATAAAAAATCGAATTTGAATGTTTCTTCCTATTCTAGTTCTTATATTTTAGAAACTAGATACTTTTGAGAGATTTAAGTAAATTTCCTAATGTAACAAATTTAATATAAGATGTTCGTATTAGAAAATAAAAACATTCGCGAAACAGTCGAGTACTTTGCTCGGTAACTCTTGGTCAACTGCGGCCAAGAAAAAATGTCGAAAGTACATTTTAAGTAGCCTTAAATTGTCATTCCTGCAGTGGACGCCGAGTTGACGGAGCTGCTGATTCCCGAGATGTCGGGCAACGGATTCCTGGAGCTGCCTTGCTTAGAGGGGGTCGCAAAAGCGTTCTCCATCGAGCTTTGGTTCCTCACGCACGCGAGCGACGGTCTCTTGCTCTACAACGGCCAGCTGAACAACGCCAAGGGCGATTTTATTAGTCTGAACTTGGTCCACGGTAGGCTGGAGTTCAGATTCAATCTCGGCAGCGGCATCGCAAATATCACATCACCCGATCCAGTCAGTCTGGACACCTGGCACTGCGTGAGAATCAGCAGGCTCGGCCGAGAGGGAGTCCTTCAGCTCGACGACGGTACCGTCGCCAGAGGATTGTCCGGAAGTCCTCTCACTGAACTGAACCTGGAAATGCCGCTTTACGTCGGTGGCGTCAAGTAAGCTATTCTCAAATTATAATGTATTTTTATTATTTTAATTATTTCATTTTTTCTCTTACAATATCAAACCATTATCTTTTTCTCATATGTTGTTCAATATTTTTGCGACTATTGTAAATATATATTAATTTTATTTTTTATAAATATTATATAAATATACATATAATTGCAAAAGTATATTAATCAATATGAACATGAGAGAAAAGAGCCTATAAATTATGCATATATGTTGTAATAAAATATGATAACAATGTTATTTTTTTATTAAATATCAACAGAAATTTTTCCATTCTCTCTTTTCGTAAAAGAATCATAATGATATATCGTTAAAAAAATATAAATATATTTTTATAATTATTAGGAAATATACAAATCTGTACATTTAAATGTCTGAATCATAACGCTTACTCAAGTCTGTGTAAAAAGTAAATTCAAGCTGATTCAAGCGATAATAATAATCACGATCGCTCGATTTCTTAGACACTGGCGAGAAGTACATCGCCTGGCCGGAGCGTGGACCGGGTTGGTGGGCGCCGTGCAGAGACTAATGGTAAACGGCAAAACATATCAGAATCTCGCGGTGAATGTTACTCAACACAACACGGAGATTTACGACGGTCTACCGTGCCCCAGCAACGAGAACCCTTGCCACAACGGCGGGGTCTGCCTTCCACTTCTGAACAGTTATCTCTGCAAGTGCGCCAGCGGTTACAACGGCTTGCACTGTGAATTCTGTGAGTTTTCTTCTCGGTTTCGTAATCTTTTTCATGCTCCGTGAATTTCATTCGTGCCTCTTTATGCGCGCATCTTCCCCTCGAATCCACTTATAACATCGACTAATTTATTTAAAACAGCAACTGTGGCTAAATTTGCAGCAGAATTTTCGAGGAGATCACATAATAAAATATTTATCGAATGTTTCACGAAGAAGATAATATATTTATAATATATCGCGCATATTAATAATATATCGTAACGGTTTACCTCGTAATTATATAAGAAATTATTAAACGATATGTACATCTCGACGATATACCGAAATAGAGAGAGATCTATTTTCTAAATTTCTTAAAATAGAACTCCACTAAAAAAATAGAACGACAGCCAGTCATTAAAATGCGAGTAACTTTTTACTCATATAGAGTGAATTTTCCACTTTTTTTCTACTGAATCGTCTAATTATTTTCATTCCAAATCAAAGAGGGAGTTTAAAGAGTTAACATATTGTACTCGAACTAAATTCAAGTTATTTTTATTTTTTGGGATTGTAATAACGAGCAACAGGTAAGGGCTTGAAGAAAAATTCCGGGCGACATAATTATTAATATCCTCTACGTACAATCATATTTTCTGGGACATACAATATATAATCTAGGTCTATCAGATCTTTGAATTACCACTTTATTGAAAATTAATATTTCTGAACATTTTCTTCCAGAGATATAAAAGATAATCCTGCAGTAAAATCAATTATCTTATAGCCTCAGTTATAAGATAATATTGCAGAAAAATCAAAATCTGCAGACAGATTTGCGCTATTTTGAACTTTTCCTGAGCCCTTCACGAAAGTTGGCGAGCGATCGAACATTCGTTTGGATCTCATAGACTAACATTATACGCTTTAGGGATATTACCCTCTAAATTTCTACGAGTGGAATTCCACTCGCGAAGTAGAATGACAGTCACTCCAAGTTGAATAATTAATCATTCGTAGTGAATACTTCCTCTTTGAATCGCCGAGTGGATAATTTCATTCGAAATTGAAGAGTGAATCTCTATCGTTACTGGAACACATTCACTCTAACGACTGAACATTCACTCGTATGGACCAAGAATCCACTCCAAGTTCGAATTAAACATTCGCTTTTGTGATCCCGATATCTTCACTGTCGCTCCAAGTGAATTTTCATTCGCTCCGAATGAGTTTTCACTCCGGGAGCTGACTTTCCAACAGTAGTCGGAACTCAGGTTTAAGTTCAACTCTGTTATAACGGTGCGTCCGATGCGTTTATACAGAGTTTAAGCTTAAACCTAAGTTTTAGCTGCTACTAGAAAACCGGCTCCGAGTAGCTTAAGCAACAAACAACGAGCCTAATCGGAAACGTTTCTTGCAGTCATGGGCTACGACATTTCCGGCACGGAGATCTCCGAGCGACCGGTGCGATTCGAGGGCGACAACTTCCTGCAGTTCAAGCATCGCTACGGCAGAAGGTGAGTGAAACGCGCGCGCGTGCACGCGAATGGAAAATACCGCGGCTTCGACGAGCGCCTTTAGCAACGCAACGGCACATCCTCTAGGATGTTCGATTAGGTGCACTTGCAATTAGCACGTCGGTCGACGCTAGCGTGAGAAAGCGAGAGTAGACTATTACTACTACTACTACTACTACTACTAATTAGCGCTCCTGACTAACGACTAATGTCACTAACCTTCTGATTGTGTAACACCAACTAGTACTAACTCGACTAACACTACTACTACTACCCTCGGCGAGTACTTTGAAGAGTCCTACTCCGACTACGACTTGGAGGAGGACGTCGACTACGAGTACGACAGTTACGATTACACGGAGTAAGTTTTCTTGGCGGCGAGTGTGCCTGTGGCTGTGTACTCGTTTGAGGGACCGTAGACTCTTTCCTTTCCTCGCGCGTAGTATGTCGTATGTCGCCGACCCCGATAATTGCATCCCCGTGGTAAGCCCACCCTCCCTAGACGGAGGAGCAGCCTCCGGATTCGTTTGAGCGTAATAAGGAACGTAGATTGACGTAGATCGTGCGATCGTCGCGGCGCTAAAGATACAATTAGACGGCCGGCTTCTTGTAACTCGCGAGCGAAGAGACGAGAACTGGGGAGGACTGGTGGAATGAGGAAGGAAGTGGCAAAAGAACGAAATGAAGGTGATACGTCAGCGGTTACGATGTGCGAAAGTATCTCTCACGTGTCGAGACTGCTTTCTTTTCCATTAGAAATTAGAAATTAGAATTTTCCATTAGAATCCGTTATAATTGCACTAAGAAAATAATACTTGAAAATTTACTTGTGGAATAAAAAGTTTTTTTTCACGAAAATAAATTTTATTTCACAGGAATAAACTTTATTCCACAAATAAATTTTCAAATATTTTTTCCTCAGTGGATGATTTATCAGTTTTTTTCGATATAAAAGAACTTGACTAGGAAAGTATCGATTAGATGCTATTGTAAAAAATAACTATGAAAAAATTTATTGCAAAATGTAACGTATCATCCTCATCTACTTCCCTTCAATTCAATAATACAGTTGCCAATTGTTGACTGTAGCAGCTAGTTAATATTGATCAATTATGACAGTTTAACTACGCACTGAAAAAAAGTATTTGGTATTTTCTTTGTGGGATATCAAGATTATTTCCATGAAATAAAGAAAATTTTATTTTTGTGAAATAAATTTTTATTTCACAAATAAATTGTCAAATATTTCTTTGTCAGTGCACTATATGGCGATTGTAGACATTATTTCAATAGTGTCACAATCAAATTTCTTCTTCACTTTAATGTATAAAGATGTTGGTTTAAAGAACGAATTAAGTTGAATGGCAAATCTGTTGAAAAATTGCCTGTCTATTAGATGCTTCTATTGTAATATATTCTGTTTGAATTCTTCTATTTGTGATTATCAATGTTAATATCCCTATCCTAAACGTACCTTGATGTAGAAGATTGATCTGTAGTGCGTATTATTAGCATGAATGTGTTCGAGTCTCTTTGACGAACAACATCCTTATTGAATACGTATTCCTTCAGACGCAGGGGACAGCAGTCGAATAAGTTCGAGCTGCGGCTAAGAACTGTACATTCTGACGGACTGATCGCGTGGGTGGGCAGAGGAAAGATCGAGCATCTCTTCTTGTTCCTGCACGACGGTCACGTGGTGCTCACTTACAAGAGCAAGACTGAGCAGATATCCGTAAAGAGCAGAGTAAGTTATCTGTTTCGACCAAATAGTACACGGACGAAACATGTTCCTTCTTGTCACCGTGTATAATCAGCATGATATTTGTATATTTTGATATTTCGGTGACATATATGTTTGACAATTTGCATATTTTAATATCTTCGTATGTTATCAGGTCATTTTTTTATTAAAATCTCATTGGAAGTTTGGATGTTAAAAGAGAAATAGGAAGCTGTTGTTAGATGTCTAAAAATGCCGGTGTTGTTTAATTTATTCATAAACTACTAAACCTTCGAAATTGGATAATTTCACATTCTGTTTCATTTGAAAAATAAGATCTTTTGCATGAAGCTAATATATATTTTGCACAACGTTGTGCATGTAAAACTAATGTTACCCTAAAACGTGATGGTTTTCAAATAGTTAACACTAGAACTATCAACGACAAACAACATATCTCTATCAGAATAATTGAAAGGCAGGTTTTTAGAAAAATATATAATGCAAGAGGACAAATATTTATTTGCTTTTTTAGTTTCATTCAACGTCAATTAAAAATATACTAAAACACAGAGGCATGAACCATTTCGCTGGTAATTTGATAAAGTAATATTTGAAATGTTTTCTAAAATGTGAGGATTATCTACAGAAAAATATAATTCAGTGCATAAGAATTGTTTGATATTTTGTAGTTTTACTATACATTTATGCATACATAAGAACTTAATCCATTTTGCAACTTGAAACAATAAAACACCTTTCATCAGTTTTTATGTTACTGTATAGTATGTATTTCATAAAAGTATATTTTATAAAATTACTTGTGTCATATTCATGCTATGTAATATATTTAATAATATTTCTAACTACAAAATGTTCAATTTTAAAATTACTAACTTTTATCGTGTTTCATTTGTTCTCACATCACTAGTTTCTCAAAAATAAACCCCTACTCTTTATAGAAGCAGTAAAATATATTTTATAGAATATTTTCTTTAAAAAAGAATTTATATATTGTTATATTACCACCACTTAAGCATATTATTCAATATATTAGAGTTGGAAAATAAACACTACATAACATTCTTGAAGTTACAGCTTGCAACTTATCCATAATTATTTGTAGTAACTTATCTATAATTATTTGTAGTAAGGATATTAATTTTTTTTAAATGTGACTGTAACAGTAGCAAAATTATATTTCATAAGTAATAGCAGCAAATATAATTTAAACATTTATGATTAGCTTAAAAATACATGCAGAATAGATGCTCATGAAATAAGCGACATAAAACTGTCAAAGAAAGGATCTCCAAAACTTGATGAAAACAATACTAATTTAGTATTTCTTGTAATAACTAATTACTTCTTGAATAACAATAACGATAATGAACAATTATTCAAAATTAGTAATGGTAACAGTAAGTTTTTTCAATAAGTATAATAAGCACTACGTAATGCTTTTAAGGTTACAAATTAGTTGTTGCCTGTAATTAATTAATAAGTACATTAATCTATTTAAATGTGACTGTAATAGTAACAGAATTACATTTCTTAGGTAATAGCATCAAATATAATTGAAACATTTATGATTAGCTTGAAAATACATGCAGAATAGATGCTCATGAAATAAGCGACATTGAACTGTCAAAGAAAGGATCTTCAAAACTTGATGAAAACAATACTAATTTAGTACTTCTTGTAATAACTAATTACTTCTTGAATAACAATAACGATAATGAACAATTATTCAAAATTAGTAATGGTAACAGTAAGTTTTTTCAATAAGTATAATAAGCACTACGTAATGCTTTTAAGGTTACAAATTAGTTTTTGCCTGTAATTAATTAATAAGTACATTAATCTATTTAAATGTGACTGTAATAGTAACAGAATTACATTTCTTAGGTAATAGCATCAAATATAATTGAAACATTTATGATTAGCTTGAAAATACATGCAGAATAGATGCTCATGAAATAAGCGACATTGAACTGTCAAAGAAAGGATCTTCAAAACTTGATGAAAACAATACTAATTTAGTACTTCTTGTAATAACTAATTACTTCTTGAATAACAATAACGATAATGAACAATTATTCAAAATTAGTAATGGTAACAGTAAGTTTTTTCAATAAGTATAATAAGCACTACGTAATGCTTTTAAGGTTACAAATTAGTTTTTGCCTGTAATTAATTAATAAGTACATTAATCTATTTAAATGTGACTGTAATAGTAACAGAATTACATTTCTTAGGTAATAGCATCAAATATAATTGAAACATTTATGATTAGCTTGAAAATACATGCAGAATAGATGCTCATGAAATAAGCGACATTGAACTGTCAAAGAAAGGATCTTCAAAACTTGATGAAAACAATACTAATTTAGTACTTCTTGTAATAACTAATTACTTCTTGAATAACAATAACGATAATGAACAATTATTCAAAATTAGTAATGGTAACAGTAAGTTTTTTCAATAAGTATAATAAGCACTACATAATGCTTTTAAGGTTACAAATTAATTTTTGCCTGTAATTAATTAATAAGTACATTAATCTATTTAAATGTGACTGTAATAGTAACAGAATTACATTTCTTAGGTAATAGCATCAAATATAATTGAAACATTTATGATTAGCTTGAAAATACATGCAGAATAGATGCTCATGAAATAAGCGACATTGAACTGTCAAAGAAAGGATCTTCAAAACTTGATGAAAACAATACTAATTTAGTACTTCTTGTAATAACTAATTACTTCTTGAATAACAATAACGATAATGAACAATTATTCAAAATTAGTAATGGTAACAGTAAGTTTTTTCAATAAGTATAATAAGCACTACGTAATGCTTTTAAGGTTACAAATTAGTTTTTGCCTGTAATTAATTAATAAGTACATTAATCTATTTAAATGTGACTGTAATAGTAACAGAATTACATTTCTTAGGTAATAGCATCAAATATAATTGAAACATTTATGATTAGCTTGAAAATACATGCAGAATAGATGCTCATGAAATAAGCGACATCGAACTGTCAAACAAAGGATTTCCAAAACTTGATGAACACAATTCTAATTCAGTACTCCTTGTAATAACTATTTACATATAATATATAACTATTTACATAAATAACAATAATAACGGTAATGAACAATTATCCAAAATTAGTAATGGTAGTAGTAAGTTTTTTCAAAAAGTTGAATAACTGCTATGTAATGCTTTGAAGATTATAAATTTGTTTTTGTCTGTTACTAATTAATAAAGACAATTTTTTTAAGTGTGACTGTAAAAGTAACAGAATTAGATTTCTTAAGGAACAGTATCAAATATAATTGAAACATTTATGATTAGTTTGAAATTGCACATAGAATACATACACATGAAAGAAATGACATTCAAAGGTTCTTCAAACTTGATAAAAACAATATTCATTACTTCTTGTAATAACTTATTACTTCTTGAGTAACAATAATGGTAATGAACAATTATTTAAAATTAGTAATAGTAACAGTAAATTTTATTAATAAGTAGACACATACAATGTGCATCTCTTAAATATGCCTTAAAAAGTAAAACTCAAATATATCAAGAGTCAATCTTTTAGATATCTTTAAGAGACATGCATGCTGTGTAGGAAACTATATATATTACGTAATGCTTTTAATATTATATGTTATTTTTTGTCTGTGTAACTACATATGTACATGCAATATAATCCAATTGATTACCAATACTATTAATCTAAATTTCTACTTCTCTATTAAAATATATAATCCAAATTCTTTATAAGTTTTTTATCTCCTACAGTACATTAGTCACACACATACACACAGGTCATATCACAGCTTGTTTTCCAATTAGATACTTCACAGAAATACTTCCAATCTTTTCTTAGATATTTTTAGGTATAGTGTAATGTCGTATATAGTATAAACAGTATTCATATGAGACTATTGGCAGATATACTGAAGTTTTATAATAAAACTTCATCACACTTCAGTTCTCTCTTCACTTCTTCTTCTCTTTAATTTCACAAAATGTTTGAAGTATATATAATTATAATTATATATTTACATAAGTCAAATAATTATAATTATATATTCATATGTCAAATGTATTATTAAAATTACTAAATCATACTTTGTTATAAATCATATTTTGTTATACGAGTGGACTTTATTGCATTACGCGACACATTATCAAAAATAAGTTAAGTAAAATAAAAACACCTAAAAAATCACACATTATCAAATCTGTGTCTACGCCAAAAGCTGTGATCTACCAGACGCCAACTATATTTATTAAATATAACTTCAGACTTCAGACTTCAATTGTTAGCTGAGCACACCTTGACTTAAGTGGCCCTATGCCATTGCACATCTTAAATGTAACTATAAAATTACGTATCTATAGGTCTGTTCTTTTTAACTGAACTGTCTGAATTGGTGCACACTGGTGCAATAAATTAGAGTGAGACGAATATATTTTGTTTTACCCTAACTTATTGCATGAGTGTACACCAGGGCTGCGTTCGGAAACGTCACTCGAATACTCTTTTTATCGCACTCTTATATCTCGCTCACTCCAACGCAACGGGTACACTTGGGTAACGTTTCCGAACGCAGCCCAGTTCAGCTAAAAAGAACAGATCTCTTATGTTCGATACATTTCGATATATTCAAGTTCAAAATTTCGCACCTTTTTTAGAAAGGGAACTACATTGTTATAAATTTGAGTAATTTTTATAACCCAACAAAAATACAGAATATAACTATTATATTCTGAATATAATTATTATATAACATAGAAGTATAATATAAGTAGAACACATAATATAACGGATATTATACGGATACGTTATTAATGTTAAAGTTATATAATTTTCTTTTATAACTGCAATCTAACTATGTTTTAAAACTATTATAATTCTCTCTTATTTACAGGTTATAATTATATAACACCAATATAACTAAAATATAATATGTTATATAACAAGCGTTTATTTACATTACATCTATGTTATATAACATTTTTATATCTAGGGATCGGATCA
The DNA here is from genome assembly GCF_010583005.1 of Odontomachus brunneus. NCBI lineage: Eukaryota > Metazoa > Arthropoda > Insecta > Hymenoptera > Formicidae > Odontomachus > Odontomachus brunneus. The sequence goes on from NW_022639451.1 coordinate 2,671,137, forward strand.
TTCACTAGATGGCTCCCGTTTTCTCGTGTCTTTCTCGTACATAAAGTATGATATATTAATATATTGTATATATAAGAACGATGACCATAAGATGACCACAACTTGTATTATGGAGTTCACTTTTATAGTAAAGTGAAGTGATACACTTTTTGATAATGGAAATTACTGTTACAACCCAGATAGCACAAAATCTTCAGAGAATGTTCAAGGATATTCTTAGGATGTATGAATGTCCTTAGAACGTCTTTAGAAGATTTGTACTGTATGGGAATAGTAATCCATTCCATTTGAATATTTATAGAAAGATGAAAATAAATAAATGAAAATAGTTCCAATAGCATAAAATGAAGACATACTGAGACACTAGACGTCTAGAATAGCTCTAGGATGATTCTGGAATATCTTGTGTTATTTGGAAGCTAATTAATTTAGAATGGCAAGATACTTTTACGTTATTACCTTTAGTAAAAATATTTTTGATACGAAATATATAATTATATAATGATATTTTTAGGAGCATACTTTTTTATTACTTTTTATTATTTTTATTACTTTTTATTACTTTTACAAATTAAGTAATACTTGAGTGATAGCTTATAATCTCTGCATACAATTAAATACCTATAATTGCTGGGAAATAATAATTTATATTCCAGCTATATAATATTTTAGCAATGTATATAACAGCTTTATAAGATTTTAATAACATGTTATATTTCTGTTATATAGTTGCAATATCGTTTGAGTGGGAAATTACAACTAACGTGTATGTTACATATAACGTGTTATATTGCACGTTACATTCCGTTATATTATGACGATGTAACTATTATATTATTTACTGGGAAGGAATTACAAACCTGTCCTTTTTCCTGCTTTGGTAGTTCTAGTGTTAAGCACCCGAGGCAGCTTGTGGAATTTGCATTCTGAAAATGAAATGATGAAATTTCTCCGCGATAATCGACGCGCTCACTTTTTAATCTCAAGGGAGAATCTTTACCTTGATTAATATCGTTACAGGAAAGAGTGGACGACGGGATCTTCCATCACATTCGAGCGTCCCGACGACGGAAGGCTTCGACCGTGCAGATCGACGAGTATGCACCCGTGAAGGTCGCGACGGAGACGACGTTGCTGACGACCAACGGCAAGCTCTTCGTCGGCGGCAAGCCGGGCCATCGCGGCATCAAAGGCTGCGTGACTGACTTCATCGTCGACAAACGGCGGCTGCAGCTAGCCAGACGGAGGATCGAATTCTGCCACGACAATGACGTATGATAACGAACCCCAAGCCCGACGATCGTCGCCAACGCGACGTCGACGTCAGAGGAGCCCGTCGACCTGACGACGCAGCCGTCGTCGGCGACGAGTTAACGCGCGAACTTTCACGCTCGCTCGCGTCGGACCAAGATCGACGATCGTCCTCGAACGGTGTATCGACCGCAACAACAACGAATCGCACGAGCCCGACGATCGTCGCCACCATCGCCGTCCTCATTGACCGCGGTCGACCTGGTGAACGCCTCTCCTGCCGTTAACGAGTCGGAACGGACTGTGCGACGCGCGCGTCGTCGAGACGAAGTATAGAAGAATTGCATGCTCAAGCCGATCGTGCGACGCGCTGACTCTTGGACATCCAAGGTCAAACCCGAAGAAGAGCAGCTCTTCTTCGCGCTCGCGGATCGCGCTGAGGCCTCGACGCGACGCGACTCGAGGAGAAATGAAAAATCCCGGGGCTTCATCGCGTTCTCGAGGAGACGGCGATTCACCGGAAAGTTACCAGGTCTGTTATTTAATGTCGCGTCAGTCGTGAGGCAAAGGGAACGAGAAGAATTTTCCGTCTGAGGAACGCAGAACTGAATAGACCCGCAGATCCAAGTGCGACTTCCACCCTCGCTCCACCAGGAGGCCGTGTTCCCGAACGAGCAGGAGCTCAAACCCGAAACAGGACCAGGACCAAAAGCAGAGTTCTCCATGGCGCAGCGCTGCACGATAGTGCTCTGAGATAATGAGGGAATCGAGACGAGACCCAGCCACAATCATACCCGCGCTCAACGCGGCGGAAATCCGCGAATAGAGATCGGAAGGGAGGCAGGACTGGAAGCGAAACAAGCTTCCGCTTGGAAAATAGCGCACCTCGCGTTCTCGAGGTCTACCAGACCGCACGCCGGAACCCGGAATCGCAAGCCCCGCGACTCCGTCGTCGTCGTCGTCGTCGTCGCGCAGCGATAACGAGACCAGGCGCGAAGTGGAGACGCACGGACGCAACTGGCTTATTTGCCGCCACACGTCGAGGGTGCTCCAGGAGCGTGTCAGCTCGCAAGAGCATCACGTTTTCACAGAGTCACCCCAATAATCCTGCGGGATAAGGAACGAAAAGCAGTAGGGCTCGATATCGCGGCACATATTCCAGCACTCACTCAGATCACAAACCGACCACAGTTCAGGGATGAGAGGGAAGGTCGCGCGAGAATCAATCGACTCGAGCTCGATCGCTTCACATTATCGTCCATGTGTGGTCGACGAGGGCGGGAGGAGGGAGGCAGGGGGGAAAAACACCAAGGGATCGGTCGTCCCGGGTCGTCGCGCGGCTGGACTAAGGACAATGGGAGGGACAGCGGCGAGCTACAAGTGCTATACACTACATTTTCATCGAAAGACAATAATATATTTTTAAGGTGGCGAAGTTTAAGGTATACATATGGATATGACATGTACGTAAGAATTTATCTGTATACGTGCGTGAGTGCGTGAATGTGTGTGTATGTGTGTGTGTATATGTGCGCGCGCGCGCGCGTGGCAACACGTGCGAACGACGCGGATTTAGTACGAGGGAGATGAAGACACGTCACACACAACACACGAAACATACACACACACACACGGGGTCCTTTTCTCTCCGCTCTCGCGTGAGAGCCCTCGTTGTTAGAGAGTTTATTCCGTAAGTTGTAACCCGCAGCACACCTAATAACCGTTTACGATGCCAAGACTGACTTATAAAAGAGCGTACGGGCGGGCGAACGGGCGAAATGAAGCTATCACGACGACGAGAGAAGCGAGAGGCGAAAGGAAAAGCGAGAAAACGAACAAAAAAAGAAAAAGAAAATAAACAAAAAAGATAAATCGGTGTTATGTTTGAGTGTTCGGTAGAGAGATTTAATGACCGTGGATTTTTCCAGAATAGAAAAATGTATTTTAAGGGACTTGTTGATTTATCGCCAGTATAGTAGACTCACACACACACACACACACACATACGACGCGTTGTTTTTAGGTAGGGGAGGCTTTTTACAAAGAAAAAATAATAAAAATAAAAACGCGAGCAAGAGAATAAAAATATATATATAAATATATATATTATACATACACACACTTATATGACACGCAGGCATTCCATTCGAAAGACGGAAACCGGGGTTTAAATTTTACGTAAGTAGTCGCATTATAATTATAGCCGGCGCGAGCGCGGTCCGTGAGCGTTCAGATCTCGCGAACTAGATAGACCCCAAAAGTATTTTATCGCGAGTTGTCGTAACAAATCGTCTCGTTTTCGTAGACTCGAGCGATCGTCTTCAGGTCTACCGGAGGATTGAACGTTCGTTTAAATGACACTCTCAGAAAAATTCAATATTCTATTCATCTGAGATTCGACTGAGAACGCTTCAAATTTACATGAGCAATAATGAAATCTGCGATCGATATTAATTTCGCCTGTTCGTTGAATCATCGATAAATGACCAAATTAAGCGATTATAATTAATATAATATTTTTTTACGAGATAAGTTGTAGGTAGAGAGTCTTAGTTAAGATAAAAGTACAAATGCCTAGACGTATGCTTAGTCTTGGGCATATTCTTGCTGTTTTGGTCTCTAAATATTTAAGCTTTTAACTATAAAATTTATGTATATATTTGTGTATACATATTCTATGTTAAAAGTTTAAATATTCGTATGTAGAGATCAGAACAATAAGAATGCCCAAAGTTAGGTACGTGCCCAGCCATTGGTACTTTCTTACACGAGTATCTGGCCAATCAAAGCCTAATGCAAGATGTTTGCTGCATTTCTAATGTTTGACAGTGTTGACTCTTTAAGGCTCAGTACATATTCAATAAGCAAAACGTTAGCAGTGTGCCTGCAAATTGGCAGCAGATTCGATCAGAATATCATAGCGGATCCGTAGTTATCTATACATACATATAGCCAACTATATTTCCGCATTAAGTTCGTATTGCTGTCGGCAGAGTCCGCTGATATAATTTGACAGCGAATTGGCAACAGAAACCGAGCAAGATCTGCAGTATGCTTTATTCAAATACATATAAATTTAAGGAACGACAAATCCTACTCTGGTTTCTGCTTTTAATCTGCCATCATATTCTGTTGACACATCCTGTTGTACTTCTGCTAGCTGCCGACAAAATTTACATCACACACCGCACAAAATTTGCTTCTGTAAGTTTGGCTACTTAGGTAATTCTATAATTCACTTCTCAAATGTTTCATTGGCAAAGTAAAGATTTTGTCAATAAAATACTATCAATTTATCCTAGATAGAGCTTCGACCCAATCTGTGAAACAATGATATTCCCGTTAAGAAAAACCAATATGGTGATTGTGTGCAGAGCAGAATCTTTGACGCTTCAAATTGTATAGATTTTTTCTCGAAAAAGAGTAAGCAAATTTTACTTCCTCAATTTTTTATTGAGTCACTTCAAAGTACAAGATGGCGCTTTTATGTGTGTGTATGTTCATTACCCATCAAGTTATAAGATTTATTAAACCCTATATTTGGGGCACACGTGCAGACATGAAACGTACATCCAGAAAATCGTACTTCTCAACGATCAATTTTATTTAGGCCACAAAACTCTTCATCTCAGCAGTGTCTTTTCAGATTATTTTGCGAAGAGAAGAATCGTATCTAAACGAGATCAATACGTGAGCCTTAAAGAGTTAATACATGCTTTATAAATGTCCTGACCTAACGCGTACACTTTACGCACCTCTCACGTCAAATTGAGATATTTCTAATAATTTTAAGTGGAACGATACTAATTAATATTAGTGTTGCAAAAAAAACTCCCAACCAAAATAGTATTTTTGACGCGTCTTTTGAACTTGCACTGTCGGACATGAAACATTCAGCAACTATCTCGCGTTTGGCCGATTGGTCAGGCACTCGTCTTCTTTGATTTGGTTCTTACGAGCCACTTGGTAATAGGATTGACTTAATTATACGATTGTAATTAGTTGAATATAGTCAAGTGAGACGATAAATCGATGGTACCTCCGAGTTCGAGAAATGAATGTTCAAGTTGAGGAGACATGGAGGACACTGTTCTAATGCGGGCTTAATCCCCTCACGCAGCGACGTCGGATTTGAACGCGAATGGACTGCCTTCGGGAGCTACGCCTGTGCACGCTTGTGTTATGGCAGAATCCGCTATAATCCACCGTAATACCGAAGAGCTCGTATGGGAACCGACGTCCAGGTGGTGAGATCGCGGAGGAAGCAAGAGTCAGCCGGAAATGATCGTTCACTTCGATCTTATCGTTCGGACGCGACACGGATGGGAAAAGTTCCGTGGTGTTTCGCGGCGGGCCTTCTCCCAAGTCGCGTAAACTCGTTGTTGCCTCTCTCTCTCTCTCCTCTCTCTCTCTCTCTCTCTCTCTCTCTCTCTCTCTCTCTCTCTTTCTCTCTCTCGGTCGCAGATCAGTTCCGGGTGACAATCTTTCCAGTGATAATCCAGAAATCTCGAATACGCCGAATGATCGCAAATCGCAGACCAGACTTTCGACTTGGAGCACTGAACTGCGAGTCCTTGGACTCGGTTCCGCGCGCGGAACTCTTCGGGAACAGTCGGCGAGTCGGTCGGCGCGGCCGGCCGATCCTCGCGAACAGTTAGACGTACCGCTTGCATCCGCGTAATCGGATGCGCAACGACGAGGCGCGTGCACGAGCACGACGGGAGAAAGGGCGAGCGGAAGTATGTACGTATGTATGTATGTATGTGTGCATGTGAAGTGAGAGCAGGAGTCCGCGCGAGAATGACCTGTAAATAGGCGCAACTAAGTGACGGATTAAATTGCCGTTTTAGAGTGTACTACACACACACACACACACACACACACACATACCGGACCTAAGGATCGTCGTAATGACCTAATTATCGTTAAAGTACTTCACGGATTAGCCTTCGAACGATGCTCGCGTGCGCATCGATTTATTTTTCGCGCGACTCGAGAGAGCGCATTATATGCACACGTATATAAATATAAATATGAATATAAATATATATACACACACGTAAACGCGTAAACGACGAACAAACAAGCATACACACACACACACATGTGCATGACACGTACGTCGAGAATGTGAACGTGTTCTTCCCCTCGGACGGAAAACTAGTGAAACGCCTAAGTTACGGTTCAATCGTGAATTCATCATACGCGACTGTTGTTGCTGATCATCTCGGGACCGTCGAGCGTTTCCACCCGCTTGTCTTGTCTCAGCCCAGAGGGACACGAAGGAAAAGAAGAAGAGAAACGTAACACGCGCTTGTCTCACGTCGCGCCGAGGACCCGCGACAAGAACAGCGTACGAAAGGTCGTCTCCCTGTTTTCCCATTTCGCCTGTTCCCCGCACAAATTCGCGAAAGCGCGGCTGCATTTCACGGCGGAACGCGGGCGGAAAGCCGACGGAGGAGAAGGCGGGTCAGAAGTTGGAAACGTTCGGCGTTCGCGGATGTTTACGCGATTACCGGCGGAGAGAGCCGCCTTCCACCGGTCACGTAAACGTCAGAAATAAGATCGCACCGGCGCGAAGGGCCCCCATCGAGAGCAAGGGAAAAAAGGGAAGGAAGAGGGAGAAACACACCTGGCGGCACACTTCCACCGAAAATGCCCTTGATAACGAGTGACGTTGAGAGACGCCGTCGAATTTCGCTGTTTTCTACCACGAGTCATATCAAGTAATCCACTTTAGTTGCCAGTCGCGGCCGCTGCGCGAGCGTCGTAACGTTATTATTGTATACTCGCGGTTGCCAACGTCGCCGTCGCCGACCCCGGGGAGAGGAATGAACGCGCGTGGCGAATCGAGCGGGGGTGATCGACGCTTGCTCGTCGAAAATCGATTGCGAATCGCCCGGGCCGTTGCGACGGAACCAGAGAGACCTCGTGCAGCTTCTCGCGCGGTTTGAAGAAGCTACGAGAGAATAGCGCGATGCAATGAAACTGCCTGATGCCCGTCTATCAACTCTAGTTAACTTATAACCGGCTGGTTATTCCAATATCGCATCTATTAATTCCGACTAACGAGAAACGCAATTAGTCAATTCCATTGGAGTAACCAGTCGGCTAAATCAATCAAAGTGAATCAGTGAAACATCATTGAAAGCAGTAAATATACACTGATTTGCAGCTACAAGTACAGCACTGAAACTGCTCAGTGCTATACCTATAACTAATATCAGTGACTATTCACTGATTGACTTTAAGAGAGAAAGTTGATAGAAACGGACGTGAGAGGAAAAGAGCGCGAAGCGTTCGTCGCGCTGCTCCGCGAAATCGAGAGAGCCGCCCGCGGGAGCGGAGTCGCGTCGTTGGCAGCCGAACTTACCGTAACTCGGTCTAAGGAACGCACGTTAAGCCCACACACACGAATCTCCCCACGTCGTGATACGGCGTACTACGCGATTGTTTTGACAGATCGTTTACAATAGCTACACAGAATAACGGAAACACAACGAGGACCGCTCGCTCCCGCAAGGAGGAGGAGCGCGAGACGGACGGACGAACGAACGATCGATCGATCGCGACGTATCGATCGTCGTCGTGAATTGTTCGTTACAAATATCTCCGGGGACAATGTATATGAAAGGCTTGATTCAACTACGGGCTCATTGACGTTTCGGGAAATTCCGCCGTCGTTATCCGCGTTAACAAGCAGAGGTGCCTCCGAAGAGATGCTTCCAGGATCCGTTCTCGGGTCTCCGGACGACAACTCGTTTGGACGGCAAGAGAAACAAACGAGCTTAATCGCGAGTTTATCGGTTATCGGCTCCTTTGTTAGACCGCTTTATTCGTGTCGGGACACTTTTGGTTCTAATCAAGCTCCAGTTCGCGTTGCTCGGGGCCGATATTAACAGCTGCCACTGGAAACTTGTTTCGCGCGTGAGACACGCGGACTTTATTTCGGAGTTAAGGGGATATGCCGTGATTGAGAACTTGGCGGATTAAGTACAGGCATTTTTTGCAAAGTTTACGTCGTACTGATTGTGCAGGATTACGAGTGCTTTTACACAATGAAAGAATGTGCATGGATTCATTGGAGCACTGCTCAATGAAAATGATAAAAAAGTTCAAAATCGATATCTTTAACTCTTTAAACTCAAGTACCTAATTATATACCTTCACTCTGGGTCATCCCCGAATGTGTTATGTTGATAAAGTAATGATTCCGTAATACTGTCATTCGATTCATTCTAGATAGAGAAGATACTCTTCGATCCAATTCGTGAAACAATAATTTTCCCGCTGAAGAAACCAACATGGCGATCGTGTGCAGAGCAAAATTATTGATGCTCGAAATTGTGTGAAATGAGTATATTCTATTTTCTCAATTTTTTTTCGATGTTATCTCAAAAAGTTCGCACAAAGTTCGTACTTTTGTGTTCGTTATCATGATTATAAAATTCATTAAATTCTACAACTGAAACACATGTGCAAACATAGTTATGTACATCCCAAAAATCGCACTTCTCGACAGTCAATTTCATCTTATTCATCAAGAGCATCTTTTAACATTATTTTGTGAAGAAAAAAGTTATACTCGGACGAAACTGATTTGCCTGGGCCTTAAAGAGTTAAATGTCTACCTGATTTAAAAGTTTTACAGATTGTACATACCAAACGCGTGTTTGCTCTCCACTGAAAAAAATTTCAAAGAACATTGCTGCACTTTTACAACTAAATTTAGAAGCTTGCAAATATACGAAAAATTTTCAGAAAGGTTTCTATATAGGCACAATTAGACTTTATAAATATGGTAAAACAAAACACACTTTTGTAAAATCAAGCGAACTCACCGAGTGAAGTTCAATTTGAATTAAAGAAATTGAAGTGAAAAGGATAGCGTGATCGTGTTAGTGACAATCAGTAAACACTCTACGTTATCGACACTTTTGGAGTTATCCACTTTGGCATTACCTCAAATCTACAACTCCCAGTTGAATTGTGCGATATACTTGACGTTACATACAATGCACAATCGCGATTCAACTGAAAAACTTGCATTCAACTCTGAATCCGAGTCTGAGTATATCTCACTTGAGACCAGTTTCAAGTAACAACTATTAACACAGACCCGAGTGCCGCGCGGTAGTTTTGGATTATTCTGTACAGTGTACGTCAACCTGCGTCTACGAAGTTACGATCAGACATATCGATGTTCACGAGAGAAATAAAGTAAAAGTGTAAATCGTTCACACTATGTTGCGTGCTGAACAGCACACGCGCGAAGTAACTGGCTGGCGCGTTGATGCTTGATCCGAAAGTAGGATATTAGTTATAACTGAGAATAATAGAGTAACATAGTAGAGGAGTAATAGCGTAGGATTATGAAATTGCAGTGGAGTTACTTTGTCTATGTGATTACGTTGAGCACGAAAGTAGCCTGCCCAAAGTATCTCTCTCAACATCTCGATCCAATCTACTAATCCGTCCCTGATAGTGTGAATCAAGCCTCGTTGATTTGTGCACGTATATATCAACATTCCCCGCGACATTCACCGCCGATTCGCGATGAATATCCGCCGACATATCGGATCGACCGCGATCGCAGTCCAAAAAACCATATCCGCGAGCAAATGCGAATATCAATCGCGCGCCAATCTCCGCACACACATATCCTCCCCCTTTTCGACACGCGAGTTTTTGTCTTTTGGAAGGTCTTTTACCCTCCCCGTGTTTTATCTTATGGTTGACATATCGACAAATGCACTTTGCGACCACGTAACGTGCCCCCCCACGAGCGAGAACAAGAGAGACCGGCGTAGAAGAGGAGAAAGAGAGTGTGAGAATCAGAGTGAGAATGAGAGAGAGATAGATATGCGATTGTACGTAGAATGTACCTTGTTCTATTGCGATTATCGCTCGTTAATCCAGAAAAGGAGGTAACAGAGATGAAGGAAAAGTATATTTGCGCCCCTCGAAACTCGATCGTGTGCATCGCGAATTAAGAGCGCTTGGAACTAAATATTCGTAGATTATTATTTCTTCTCTTATGTCATTAGTCATTTACTCTTTTATTTTATTTGCCCTTTTGTATTTACAGAGGTATTTATTTATATTTACAGAGATGTCTCTTCTCGAGACACTCATATTTCCACTCTTTCGATTTCATCGAATGAAATTCCACTCGAGAAGCAGAACAACAGTCAAGTCACTCGAATTCGAGTGACTTTTCGTTCGTGTGGAATGAATTCTCCACTTCCAATTGTGAGTGAACATTTTTACTAAAATTGAAGAGTGGCTTTTGATAGACCTCACTATCGTAGAAATAAATTTACTTCAATCGTTTAATTCACTAATTAATTAATTATATGATTTCTTTGAAACGCTCAACAGTATTTCTACTCTCTAAATTTCTTCGAGTGAAATTTTACTTAAAAGGTGGAATGAGCTAGGCCACTCTCAAATTCGAGTATAGAGTGAGCTATGTCCTCTGAATTGTCGAGTGAATATTTTCATTCGAAACCTTAGAGCGAATCTGATGTATTTTATCGTCGCAGAGACGAATTCTCCTAATTATTTAATTTATTAAAAAAATTAACATAAATTAAAAATCCACTCTAAATTTCAGTTAAACATTTATTCTTGTGATTCTGAGTGGCAGTATTCTCAATTTTGCTTCAAGTAAAATTTCACTCTTATTCTCAGCAAGATTTGTCTCTAAGAAATTTAGAATGTAATTATACCTTGTATTATGCTTTCATTATACTTTTTCAGTTTTCCTTTAGTTTAAGTATGCACAGTCAGATGATTAAAGATTGCAACATTTCTACTTCGATAAGTCTCGCAACGCATTCAAAGAAAAAGTTTATCTTCTGAGAATTATTAAAAAATTAAAAATTATTTTATTGGATATGGAATATGTTCATCCAGGAAAACGTAATCTCGTCCTTTTAGCGTGGAATCCTCTTACAGAAAAATTTCAATATAGTTCAGCTTCACATTGTGGAGAAAACATAATTTTAATGTAATTTTTATTACAGTATTTTAGTAAAGTTTTAACAAAAAGGTTTTATTAAAATTTACAAAATTTTAAGAAAGAAAATTACAAATATATAAGAAAGAGTTATATATAAAATTTAATGATATTCTATTCAAAAAATTTTACAAAAAAATTTTTGATATGGTTTTAATAAAATTTTTGAATAAGAACAATTTTTCTGAATTAAAATTGTAGTGAAAATCATAGAAATTGTAAACTTAATTATCTACCCGGTATACGATATAAAACATACTCAAGTAATTTTATAGTAAGAAGTCATACATTTATAAATAAATACATAGTAATTTCAGTCATAATTCCGTATGGTTTAAGATTACAAAGATATTGTAACCTTTATTGCAATATTTTCTTCGTATATATAGGAAGATTCCACTAAGGATGAGATTGTACTTTTTAGAAGTCGCAAGACTCAACGGGGATGAAAGTGTCGCGAGCTTTAATCATCTTGTCGTACACACGAATTTTCGCGCGTAACGAGAAACATTCGCGACGGGTGTCGGAGACACTCTCGTCTCGAGGCTCGTTTAATCGAGCACGAGATCTTTAGAAATCGCCTCGAGCGAGGTGGCGCGAGATAAGGATGAAGGGAGACGTTGGCTTCCGTCGCAATGTACGACTAACGCTACTGCCAATAATAGAGATCCTACGATCGATGTTTCTTCTCGGAAGGAGCGTACGTGCACCTTGACGAGCGAGATATTCATGCGTCATCGATTGCTGTATGGACCTTGCTGCCTTTTGAAACGCGTTTTCGAAGTCTCGGCCCGCCGCCGTTTTCTCGCCGCTTATCGCGCGTAGTTAACAGTAGGCCGCAGACCTATTCTGTAAGTTTTTAACGCATGTGTGTGACACGACACGTCGCGGGGATGTGCCGCACGGAGCTAACTGATAGCTGCGCAACGACGTTCAACGATAACCGATATTGTCGTGGAAAGTTACAGAATAAGCGCGTTGGGCCCGATTTCTCGCCGACGGCTTTGTGCGCTTTATCGATCCGACACGCGTCACACTCGAACGTCCCGAATTCCCCGCGAGCATCTTATCCGGCCGGATAATGCACGACACGCGGAAATTCGGGGTGAGAGGGAGGGGGTGAAAGTTCGAGGGCGACTGTGAGCACGGCGTTTATCAAGCGCCGTGTGTACGCGGCGGCGAGAAACACGCAGCGGGCCATGGTCTGTCTGTCTGTCTGTCTGTCTGTCCCGCATGACGTTGCGAAGAGGCTCTTTGTCGAAGCTTCCGCTTGGTGGACGGACATTAAAATAATCCCCTTCAGCGTCGTCGTCGTCGTCGTCGCCCATCTTCTTCGCGCGAGAGATACACGCGGCATACACAGGGCGCGCCCCTTCTTAATTAGTTTTTTTTTACTTTGATATCGTCTTTACCGAGATCACTTGGCGTTCGCTGACCTAAAAGTAATCGAGCTACACTGTGTAACAAAGTGCGCGTTGTAAAGTGACTGTATATACAAATATAAAATGAAATTATGCGATTACCTCCCCGCGTACGATTTCCTTCCCCCTCCTCTCGAAAGTCTACACGCGCGTAGAAAAGAAATTTATATTTAGGAGTTACAGGATCCCTTAACTTACAGGAGCAAAAACTGGGTAAAATTTAGCAAGTTTTATGTAGAAAGTTGTAAATTATTAGAAGCATGAGTTTGTTGTTATATATGTCCGTTAACATTTAACAATATCGGCATAAAACATTGAAAAAAATTCTTCTCTCATTATGAAATTTTAAACGCATCATTCTCAAGGTAGCTTTTTTCAACTGTAACCACCATAACTTGAAAATAGTTTATTCGACTAACTTAATGTTTGACACAAATGTTTATCATAATTGTCTGTATCGATTCACAGAGGCTTTCTGCAAATTTCAAAATCATTTCTTATTTATTTATTTTACAAGCTCAAATTTTTTTAGTGGAAAGATTAAATTTGAAAATAAAAATGTAAAGATTAAAAAAATAAATTTGATCTTTTGTAATTCTCATTTTGCGAAACAAGAAATAGAGAAAAGAAATTAACTGTTCAAAGGGCGCCAAATATTGTTTAAATATATTGCATGAAGTGGCGCTCTTGGAAAACTCGATCTGCAACTAAATAACTTTCAAAATTAAATTCTATATATTAAATATATATTAAATATAATATAAATATATTAAATATATTAAATATATATTAAATATAATATAAATATATTAAATACTATGTACTAGGTGCGCAACTAAGTTTCCGAGTTTTTTTGATCAATGAAAAATGGAAAATTTCAAGAGAAATACAAAAAATGGTTTATTCAAAGTATCGTCCCTCGCTAGCTACACATTTTTGCCATCTCTCTGGCAATACATGAATATCGCGACAATAAAACGACGCGTCTTTGGACCGAAACCATTCATCCAACCAATTATGCACTTCTTTGAAATTGGCCAAGTGTAGCCCAGCCAAGCCATGTGCCATCGACCGAAACAAGTGATAATCGGAAGGAGCCAGATCTGATGAATACGGCAGGTGCGGTAGCAGATCCCATTTCAGCGTTTTGATAGTGTCCTGGACGATGGAAGTGCGATGGCACGGAACGTTGTCGTGCTGCAATATCACTCGTTCGTGTCTCGTGTCCCATTCTGGCCGTTTTTCGAGCAATGCATGGTTCAAATTGATCAGTTGTTGTCGGTAGCGATGCCCATTGACAGTTTCGCCCGGTTTCAACAACTCATAGTACACGATTCCTTTCTGGTTCCACCAAACGCAGAGCATTGTCTTCTTTCCGAAGCGATTTAGCCGTGCCGTCGATGTTGATGCTTCGCCAGATGAAAACCACGACTTTTTGCGTTTGGGATTCTCGAAATATATCTACTTCTCATCGCCAGTAACAATTCGATGCAGGAAACTCTTTCTTTCATGCCGCAAAAGCAAAATTTTGGAAGTGGCTCTTCGATTTTCCATCTGTCTCTCAGTCAACTCATGCGGCACCCATTTTCCTTCCTTTTGAATTTTTCCCATGGCATGTAAACGTTTGGAAATACCTTGGCGAGTCATGTTTAATATCTCCGCAAGTTGATCTTGTGTTTATGTATCATCTTTATCCAATAACGCTTGCAGATTGGCGTCCTCAATTGTTTTGGTCTTCCTGAGCGCTCCTTGTCCTTAATGTCGAAATCGCCACTTCTGAAGCGTTTAAACCAATCTTCACAGGTAGTTTTCGATGGTGAATGTTCGCCGTAGGCCTCCTCAAGCAAACGACGTGCTTCAGCTGAATTTTTTTTTAAGTTAAAGCAGAAAAGCAAAGCTTCCCGCAAATGCTGTTTATTTGGCACAAAACTCGACATCTTCATTGTTAGAACAAATATTTTTGCCTTGCGATAAGTGTTGGTATTATGACTGGTTATTGTTGACAGATGTCCAAGCTATAAAAGAAACACAACTTTAGACATGTATGTCGACTACATGTGTCGTTAGCGCCATCCATATGTGAAACCCGGAAACTTAGTTGCGCACCTAGTATATATATATATATATATATATA
>NW_022639451.1:2686066-2688090 GCF_010583005.1 Odontomachus brunneus
TATATATATATATATATATATATACTTTTGAGAGTATATACATTTATATATATATATATATATATATATATATATATATATATATATACTTTTGAGAGTCTATATATATATATATGTATATGTATATATATACACACATATATATATATATATGTATATACACATATATATATATATATATATATATATATATATACTTTTGAGAACCTATATATATAGGCTCTCAAAAGTATATAATTAAAATTAAACATATTAATAGCAAATGAGAAGAAAAATGAGGTAAATGAGAGCCAAACGTTGATGTTGGAGCTAATATTTTATTAAACATTGGGAGAATAATAATGTTTGACAATGTAAACGCAAGTGCCGGATTTCCAGTTTTTTCAAGTTTTCCATTCTTTTAATAACGTACGTAGCGAATCAACCTTCCATGCCGACTCTATACCCTAATTTTTTTTATATTGTTTCGAACGCTCAAGGGTGTTGGAGCGAGCGCCGATCACTTGATCGACGAAATACCGATGCGCGTATCCGACCTTATCGCCATTGACGGCGATGCAACGTTCGTTGCATCTCAGCCTAACGCGAGTTGGCGGTGCGCGTTCTACGTTGTGGATGGCGAAACTAGACCACTAGATTAACGTTTCCCTGCGTCTCCACGTTGAGAAGAAATCCCCTTTCGGAGGATCTAATCGCGTTTGACCTCGGTGAGCAAGGTCGAATTAAGGCTCGAATAACGAAGGGCTGAACAGCCACGCGGATGAAGGTACCGCTCTCGCCTTACACGATCCGGGTCATAAATCCGGTCGTACTCTCGTACGCTCGCGCGAGCAGGATCGCACGAGGAGCCGAACTCGCCGATTTAAGGGCCTTGCCAGTTGCGCAAAGTGCACGGTCGCACTCCTGGCACTCCTGGTTCACGTCCGACCGGATAATTACGTTGCGCTAGGCGACGTGAAAAGCGAGCAAGTCGCCTTATACGTATCGCAGGCGCGACCGAGACTAAGTTCCTCGTGGAGTCGCTTCCTGCGACTCTTAGGCCCGATTTATAATAGATGGAGTAAGGAGTAAGAGTAAGACAAAATGGAAATAATTTATTTCGCTTGCTCTCTTACTTCAGCTCCTTACTTCAGCTCTTACTACTTAATTCAGGCTTACTCCATGTGATGTATACGGGCAAACTTTTATTGGAGTAAGGGAGTAAATAATTATTTCCATTTCGTCTTACTCCTACCTCCATCTATTGTAGATCGGGCCTTAGAAGCGAGCATGGCTCGCTCGCAAATAGATGGAGTAAGGAATAGGAGTAGGAGTAAGACGAAATGGAAATAATTTATTTCGCTTAGGCCCGATCTACAATAAAGTTTGCCCGTCTACATCACATGGAGTAAGCTTGAATTAAGTAATAAGAGTTGGAGTAAGGAGCTAAAGTAAGGAAGTAAGCGAAATAAATTATTTCCATTTTGTCTTACTCCTACTCTTTACTCCATCTATTATACTACTGTGTCCAAAAAGTAAGACCAATTTAAAATTTTTTTTTTAATCTTTATTTATTATTCCAAATCTATTTCGTCGCCTTCAAAGTAATCCCCCTCAGACACAATACACTTATGCCAACGTTTTTTCCAACCCTACGGTTGGAAACCGTATTACGTGATGCATATAAACCCTGCAGTGATAGATATAAACCCACCATCTCACACTGCATTGGTTCTTCAAGATCATTTCGCTAAAAATTCGACCCATATCGTTCCACAACCACTATATTCATCTGATTTAGCACCGTGTGACTTCTGGCTATTCCCTAAACTCAAAAGACTGCTCCGGGGGCACCGTTTTGACTCGATTGAAGAGATACAAGCTGAATCGAAGAAAGCTTTGAAGGCCATTCCGGAAATCGACTTTAACAACTGTTTCGAGGGTTGGAAAAAACGTTGGCATAAGTGTATTGTGTCTGAGGGGGATTACTTTGAAGGCGACGAAATAGATTTGGAATAATAAATAAAGATTAAAAAAAAAATTTT
>NW_022639451.1:2688164-2716049 GCF_010583005.1 Odontomachus brunneus
GTTGGCATAAGTATATTGTGTCTGAAGGGGATTACTTTGAAGGCGACGAAATAGATTTGGAATAATAAATAAAGATTAAAAAAAAAAATTTTAATCAAGACATGGCGATATAATCGTTGACAGGATCGGTTTACTTTTAGCTGAACTCAACAAAGTTATGACGGCTACTTCTCAATATTAATTTATTACTTAATATTATTTCGGTAACGGTCTTGTCGGCTTTAATATTGCGACTAACATTCATGTCAATTTGCGCAGGTCTTTTACTAATTGTAATGCGTTCGTGTCGTACACCTTGAGCTTTATTATCACTGAAGAAGTTCATGGTTGAGCCGTATGATTGTTTTATATTGATTATTCATGTTCAATAAATATTACACGATTTCCTAACATAAGGAAGGTTTTTACCCATATGGTATATAGCACTATTAGTCCTGTGCTTGAACTCGAATTGCCCTTTTTCCTATTTTTTGAAAAAACTTTAAATTGGTCTTACTTTTTGGGCACAGTAGTAGATCGGGCCTAAGAGTCGCAGGCGCGAAAGAAGCTACGTCCTGCAGAACGGCGCATGATATCTGTATTGCTCGAGATACCGCAGACGAAAGCGACCTCCCAGTGGAGGACGCAGTGTAACAGTGTCCGGACAGATCTCGCGAATCCTCCTCTCAGCCAAACCGGGAATGTATTAAGGAGATGGCAACAAGCTGTGGAATTACCAAAATACCTCTTTAAAAGGCAACCCTATGTGTCGTAAGTAGACATTATAAAGGAAATGACCTAACAATGCACTCAAAAGGCCTCGAGCCGTCGCTCGAGCCGGCTTATATAGCCACTGGGCTGAGACTTAATTGTGAGCGACGGTCCGACGAAGCCGTCGCCGCGACGCGGCGACGACGCGAAGCAGTGCCGAAGGCGCCCACGAGTGACGAGAGTGCCTCCGGCTACCCACCGCATCCGATCCGGAACAAATATTAATATTAATTAATTCCTCTAATTACACCAACATTTTTTATTCATAATTGCGAAAAATTTCAGAATTAATATATCGTATATTGGAATTAAGAATACACTGAGAAAAAAATATTTAAAAATTAACAAATATTTATTAGGTAGATATCATTAACACATTTACTTAAATCAAAATTTTCTTCATTTAAACCGAGTATTGTTTATTCGGTTTAAGTAAACAGTACTTAAATTGAAAAGAAAATTAAATAAAAAGAATTTTAATTTAAATAAATATACCAATGGTATCCACCTAATAAATATTTGTTAATTTTCAGATATTTTTTCTTTGTGTAGAGATTAAATACTGATAGAATACTGACAAAATCGTATATTGAAAAATTTTAGAAATGTTTTCTAATCTTGATATAAATAGAATAAAAATGAGTAACAATTTATAGTATTAAAGAATAATAGCCTATATATTGTTTCTCCACTGGTCCTTTAGACGAAATTTTTGGAATTAATGTAAGCAAAATTTCAAGGTTATTTCGAGGAGAAAAAAAGTGAAGGAGAAGATATCCGACGGAGACACATTAATTGTTTATTACGCGCTGTATATTTACAAAGTTGGCAACGTCCCGACAAAATGTACCGTAAAAATTGTATTGTTTGTTACTTTCTAACGTATCTCACTCGCGCCGAACTATTTACATCGAGCAGCATTCATTCATTCAACATACAAAATCCAACGAGTCAAGTACAAAGTACGCGCTATACGGACTCTTGCGTTATAAAATACAGAATAAATACAGGTAGACCGGTAGCTGTCGATGGCAGTCGCGAATGTCGTCACTTCGAGCGTAGGCAAAATTTTCGTGGGGATTTTCCTGGAAACATAATTCGCATTAACTATCCAGTGTATCTCTCCTGGTCTCTTCTAGCCGCTGATTATACTCCTTGCGGATTTCTTCGAGAGGTTTCACCAGGAATATCGGCACGTTGTCGTCTCTCCTCTGCGGAAGAACAAAAATTAAATTAGATTAGGTTAATTTTACGATAATATCAGCGGAGCATAACCATTTATCATATCAATTTGTCAGTTTTGAATTTATTAATTGATTGTTATTCAAATAAAAATAATTTGAAATTTGATAATTTTATCTTTATCTAAAGTTTACTTTCATTTGTCGGAGTTGACTTACTCTCTTTAGGAAGAATAAATAAATAATTAGAATTAAAAAAGAAAGAAAAGAATTGGCTCTGTGATATAAATCGAATAAATGGAAGAGGAGAAAAGAGCCTTTAAGAGCCAAACACAGATTGTAGTGCTATTTATATGCAATAAAATATGCTCATGATTACAGTAATAGAATATAACAATACGTTTCGACCCGATTTGGGTCCTCTTCAGTAAATAATAAAACAGTACTAGTTAATTGCGTAAAGGTTAAATAGGAACTAAAACACAAACAAGCAGCGCATACAAAACTTTCGCTACACGGATCTATATAGGTAAATAATTAGAGACTAATATTTTTTTGATGTAAGCCTAAAATTGTATATCTAAAATTGATTAGATCGAAATGAAAATGTAAAAATGCAATTATCAGGAAACATAAGACTGGTGCGAATTGACTCACCTGGAAGAGACACTCGCCCTCGAATTCCAAAAACTTTAGTTTCCTCGCCCTCAGCAGCAGTCCCACGCATTTGTTACTGATGTTAGTGTAAATGTTGAAGATGTCGCCGAACGTGATGCCGATTACGTCAGGCTGATCTTGACAAGGTGTGCCCTCCTGACTGATAATCTCGCAAAGCTCCAGGATCTCCTTTAGCACGTGGGCATTCGCCTTGCGACCGCGGATATCCGACTTAGAGCCTGCTTCTGGTCTGCAATGAGTCGATAAAAATGCAAGTTCATTAATTCATCGATTTATCAATTTAAGATTTGTAAATTTTATCGATTTGTATCAACTTATCAATTCAATTTTGCGAATTTTATCTGCAGACTTATTTTTATTTACTATGAGTTTTTTTATTTACTATAAATTTATTTGCTATGAGTTTCTTTTATTTACTGTGATTTTTATTTACTATGAGTTTTACTTTTTTATTGAAGTATATGGGTAAGTCCCCCCCTTTCTCTCTCTCCCTCCGATAAGTCTACGAAATTTCGCGTACCTGCCGTACTCCTCCTTGGAGAATTTCGGCTTCTCGATGTTCAAGCCGGACGTGAATGGATTCTTGCTCTGCTTGTCCTTGTGCTTGCTGGCATACTGGTTGAACATAGCAACCTTGGCGCCCAAGGACTCCTACGAGAGAAACACGATGAGTGACACATTAATCCTCGATTATTTGTAGACGCTAGACGTCATGGAATATCTAATTTACTGCACGAATTATCCGCGCGAACCGAGACTTTCGTGTCATTTTAAATTCGAGAAATTAGAAAATAGTAACAGTAAGACGTGTGTATGGCCAGTGTCAAGTCGACCATTTCTAATCGCAGGCGCATAACGCGATGCCAAAAATGAAATATAAATTAATGTAATAGAATCTCATATTCAAGAAGCTTAAAAACGGCCCGCACACTTGATTACGTAGACGTCATCGAGTTAAGTCGTTTGACATCTTTAATAAGCCAGGAATTTCTGGAATTCCGCCAAATTGAATCTACGGATCGACCCTGGCCACAAAAGACGTCACGATGGCATTCTCGATGACTTTCACAGTCGCACTCGTTAATTGCACATTTATCCGCTCGTTACATTCATGTATCCACTCGAGTGGCACGGCAATTTTTGCGGAGTTTAAGATTTCGACATTGGTTGTGTTGTTTTTAAGAAAAAATCGTAAATCTATTCTCATGTTGTTTTAGCTTGTAAAGCCTCTTAATAATAAATCCAACTTTTTTCTTGGGAGAAATAAATATATTCTCCGAATTGTATCAAGCTGCTATTAAGAAATATCTTAGTCAATTATATGAAAAAATAATAGATTCAATAACGAATTCAGCTTGGAAGTTTTTCCTAAGGATCTACTTTCTAAATTGTTTCAGAACGTTAACTATTAGATGATAAAGAAATATCCCAAACTAAAGCATAAAGAAATATATAGTTTCGCTCAATTATGAAAATATAATAAATTCAATTTAGAACATTTTTCTCAAGAAAAGTATTTATTTTCCGAACTGTATCATCAGGGCGCTATCTTGATTTATCTTAATGTTAACTATTAGATGATAAAAAAATACTCTGAAGCCTGTGTGTGTGTGGAAGAAATATATAGTTTTACTCAGTGGTGTGAAAATGTAATGAGTTCAGCTGGGAAATTAATAAAATCGACTTGAAAATTTTTTTAAAGAAAAGAATCTACTATCTATTTCAAAATACTATCTTAATCTATCTTAATATCAATCACTTAACAATGAAAAAATACAAACTAAAGCCTAAAGAAATGTGTAATTTCACTCAATTATGAAGAATGAATTAATTAATTAATTCAACTTGAAAATTTTTTTCTTTGGAAAAAAGATCTATTCTTTGCAAACTACTTGTTTCAAAACGCTATCTTGACCTATCTTAACATTTATTACTTGAGGATGAAGAAATATACCGAGATAAAACCTGAAGAAATATGATTTCACTCACTTATGAAAAAATAATGAATTCAACTCGGAAATTAATCCAGTAATGAATTCAGCTTGAAAATTTTCCTCAGGAAAAGAATCTACCCTCTACATTGTCATAGGACGCTATCTTGATCTATTTGAACTACACTATTTGAGGATGAAGAAATATATCGAGTTGAAGCCTGAAGGAATATTTAATTTCACTCAATTATGTGAAAAAGTAATGAATACATCTCAGAAATGAGTATAACTTGGAAATCTTCCTCAGAGAAAGAAATTTCCCTCCGAATCGTATCAGTACGCTATCTTGACTTATATTAACGTTAACTATTTGGCAGTGAAGGCATACACCGAACTATAGCCTGAAGAAATGTATATAGTTTGACTTGTAATTATGAAAAAAAAATTTACTCACATACATAACCGAGGACATCGTCAGCGATTAATCCGAATAACTTGCAGACAAAACCACGATACTCTTTGTCTCTTGACGAGATGTTTTACAATGGAAGAGGAAAAGGAGGTTTCAGTCAAGTGGTGGAATAGGAACCGCCTCGGGCCGACAGTGCGGGGTATATTTCCACTTCCGATATATCGACGCGTCGCCACGACGTACGCTCGCTTCCGCTGGCGTGAGTAACGGCGTCGCGACGCCGCGCGTCCCTTTTTATAAGAAACCGTCGGCGTCTAACTCGTTCCTCCCACCGTGGTATTTCGGCGCGGGGTCGCACGAAATATTCCGCACCGATTCTCTTGATTGGCCGCCAGACGCGGCCCCACTAATATCCCCGCTAATAATCCAGCCAGGAATTCCGCTGGGAATGTCAAGTTCCGCTTTGATGCACACCAGAGAAAGAAAACAAGACGCGCGCCCTCGAGAGCTCCAGGCGCGTTCCTGCCTAATTTTAAATATCGCACTTCAGTTCACGGAACAAATGTGCGCCTTGCCGTGGCGGGATGTTTACTTGTGATTGAAATAATTGCATTTATGATTGATCTCATTATTGACCTTATTTAATGATTGCATAGTCTTCAATTATGTATCATGTGCAGAGTTCAGTCAAAGTAAGGTTAATCGCGCTTTCATTTATGGCTGAAATTATAATTTATTTGTGATTAAAATCTCGTGGTAGCTAATCGGAACTCTAATCTAGTTGTACACCACCTTCCTCATAACGTCGCGAGTAACTACCATAAAAGCAATTGATTTTTAATCGACTGGGATAAATGTTCGTGGCTACTTTGCAGTTAACGTTTAGATGTCGAAGATCAGATCAAGAGAGACTCAACTTTCAAAATAAGAAAGAAACGGAAGATCAACTTTTAAAATAAGACAGATGGCACTCTCTTATTTTGCGTTATATCTTTGTTACGTCGAATTATATAATTCTACACACTCTTTATATCTTCTAAAATGATAGCTCACTCAAAGGAAGCGAAAATTTATTGGAAATGTTAATGGAAATACAGCTACTCGAGATAGCAAGAGTGAATGTTTCACGCGAATTTAAATTAGATTCTTGATCCATTATGATTGTTTAATTAATTCGTCAACTGATTAGAGTGAATTTATTTCGGTGACGATGAAATGTATAAAATCCTCGCTTTAATTCCGAACGAAAATATTTACTTGACAAATTAGAACGAAAGAATTCATTCTATACGAATAAAAAGTCATTTAACTTCAAGTCACTCGTTAATGGAAATACGACTACTCGAGATAGCAAGAGTGAATATTTCACAGAAACTTAAATTAGATTCTTGATTTTAGTATCGTTTGATTGATTAATTAGTTCGTCAACTGATTAGATTGAATTTTTTTATTCCAGTGACAATGACATGAAATCCTCGTTTTAAATCCGAACAAAAATATTCAATTGACGACTTAGAACGAAAGAATTCAATCTATACGAATTAAAAGTCACTCAAATTTAAGTTACTCTGTTGCTACTCCATTTTGCGAGTCGAATTTTATTCGAGGAAATTTTGAGAATAATATTTATGATTGTCTTGACATTCTTCTTCAACCCTTCAACTTTGAGAATTCGAAGCTGCCATCCGAGGATACGTAAATAATTCTAGCAAGACAGCGTCACATTGCACAAGGGCGATAAATCGATCCTCTTCTCGCTTTCCCGGATATAACGCGATTATGCTGAATCGCACGTGCCTCTCTCGAAATTAGCAATCTTCACGTGATGAACGCGTGGCCATTCAGGAAATCTCGCACGTGACTGGCGAAGTAACGCGCCAGGCATGCGACAAGTATTCGACGTTACTCTGGCGGCAACACGGCGTGCAATACGCCGACGAGGGAGAACTCTCTCGTTCGGATCTTATCCCAAATTAACTTTTGACCGGCGACAATTTGTCAGTGACAGGCTGTGACAATATATGATCTGGATCGTAGCTAAGAGCGCGTAAATCACAACGCAAGACGACAGGCCGCGGCATTCCTTTCCATCCGTCGCGCATCTAAAACTACCGTTCACGAGCGAGTTTTCAATTTCTCACACTCTACGAAACATAATCGGTATGTTCTTCGCTAAGATATGCTGTAACTAGTTATAATACAGTTGAAAGTGTAGCAATCAGTAAAATCAGTAAAATCAGTAAAAATTCAATCAGTAAAATCAGTAAAAATTCAATCAGTAAAATCAGTAAAATCAGTAAAAATTCAATAAAAGGATCAATTAATAGATCCTAAAAGGATCAATTAATTGATCTATTAATTGAACTATTAATAGATCAATTAATATTAACTGTTCCCATTAATGTCGAACTTTGCAAACACAAACAGTCTTATCGCACGCAAAATGGATAGAAATCATTCTCCTCCCGCAAACGCACAGAAAGTTGGATTTGGTACAGCCTATGATGAATTTATGTATATATTACAGATTTCGTAATGAAGTTATACTTCCACTCCTTAAAATCGACGAAATATAAAACGGATGAGTAAAGTAAGAGTGTTCCTACTAAAACTCAATAAATATTCATTAATGATCGGTGAAATATTGATTCAATCAGAAGCATTGCTACTGATTCACTTCAAGAGAATATATAACGAATTTGTCAAAAGTTTGTAGAGAAACTTACTTTCATTAATCAAAATAAGATATAAACAGAGGAATGAGATGGGACTATTTTTTATTGAAAATCCGTAAATATTCACTGATAATCGTTAAAATACTTCTTTTACTGATTCGATCAGAAACATTGCTTAAGAAAACGTATAATGAATTTGTGTACTGAGATTTTGCGGAAAATGTTTACTTTCATTGGTCAAAATCAGCGAAATAGGAGAGTAAAGTAGCAGTATTTTTATGAAATATTAATGAATATTCATTGATAATCGGTGAAATACTCCTTTTACTATTCAATCAGTGCGTTGCTATTGATGCACTTTAAGAGAGCGTATAAAGAATTTGTGTACTGAAATTTGGCGGAGGAATTTTATTTCTAATGATAAAAATCAGATATAAAATGAGGCAGTAAAGTATTTTATAGCGAAATACAAAAATGAGGCAAGATTTCTATAAAAGATTAGTAAATACTCATTGGTGGTCGGTGAAATACTGCTTTTATTGATTCAGTCAGAGCCATTTTTAGCGATCCACTTGAAGAGAGTGGCTATCGATAAGAGTAAACCGATAGAAATTGACCCGATCGGGGCTTTGGAATTGACCACAGCTCGGAATCTACAATCCTCGGATTATAATTGGGACGATGATGCGCCGCGACGCTCTCACGCACATGTCCGTACGTAAAGGTCACGAAAATATGATTCAACACGCTGATAAATCTCTCATGAGAGCGGCGAATTTGCGAGAAAATACCTCCAACGGGGGTTTGCGAGCGCGGGCGAACATCGCCGGATGGACTGGCCGGGCCGTAAAAGGAGCTACGACGTAGCTGAGGTTTATAACGGCGCCGATTCTCGGCACTCCGGCGAGAGAGCCGGAAATGCAGAATTGGATCTGCTTTCGCGCGTCATTCTGCGCGCTCATCAATGGACGAGGCGAGTCACACGCATCGTTTGCTCCCTTGAAGTTGCGTAGAATTCTGAAAATGTAGACTCGCGTGACTCGCGACGCGAAGGTCGATAAACGTGCTCTAGTAAATTCGCAGAACACTTCTTTGGGAATCTCAAGGAACTACTAAGAACTGTAGAGGAGACCGGATCTGGTTGTCACGTTCTTTACATGCTGATTAAAAAAAAGTTGCATACAATATTTTTATATTTTTTTTACAATTTTTTTAATACAATATTTTTTTTTTAATATTTTGCACATTTTTATATAGGTACAATCTTTAGAAAGAGAAGAAATATAATTCTTATATATATTTACATAAAAAAATTATTAAGTTGTAAACAAAGTAATGCAAATGTGTCTATCTACCTCATACCCAGGATTGTTTATGACATTCATATAAAGACAACAAGACAAATAATTTCTATTTTAAGGTTTTAAGTGAGTTTAAGTGAGTTTTAAGTGTTTACAATAAACAATTATTGTAAACTAAGAAGGTAATAATTCTTATAAATGTTGTAATAATAATTTCATAAATTTTCTCTCTCTTTCTCTTTCTACAGGACCTTAGCCAGACTCACTGTTGTGATATAACGTAATATATCACTGCATATGCTTCTATGCACTTATGTAAATCGCGTCATAGCTACGTGACAGATTTGCAACGCGTGATAACTAATTCCACTTAATTTGAATACTTTGTCCGAAGGGTTATTTGGAATAACAAAAATTATACTTATAAATTATTAATTTATTTATTAATATATATAAATTATGTTGAGATAACGGTTAACTAAATGCAGGGAAAATTAGCTAAACCTATAATATTTCTCATAACTAAAGAGAGATTGCAAACAGAAATTCCAAGGCCAACGGATTAATAAAAATAGAGACAAAAAACTTATTCACCGCATTCATTTGTGAAAAAGTAAATACTATATGTAATATTTCTTGTCATAAGTTATTTTGTACAGCCACTTAATATGATACAAGCAACCTATATTATAAAAAAGAATATTTCCCATTTGTAACTTCAGATATAAACTATGTAATAACTGATCTATGTGATTTCTAGATCCGATCTTCCTTACATGCGAAATAATATATTTATGGCTTGAGATTTTATACTTAAGTATTTATATACTTAAGTATTTATATATTCAGTTAATACTTAAGTATTTATATATTCAGTTATTTTTCATTTTACATTAAGTTATTTATAATATTTATATATTAAATTATATTATTATATAATTATTATTGTATAATTGATATTTAAGTTAATCTCTCTTAAATTTATGTCCAACTGAATATGAATTTAAAATGTGAGGTCGTTTCAGTGCTTGCATATCATCTTAAAATGAGCTTAAAATGACTTTAACTTTTTAACTGTGCTCGGATCTTCGCAACACGAGCTTTTAAAAAATTCCAAATATAGTCAACGCGACTTTCTTCTTGTAATACACATTTTTAAATGAGATAAAAATGCTAAAAATGATAAAAATGAATAATTTTATAATACATTTACTGATAAAAATGAATATTTTTATAATACATTTACTGATTAAATTGTTTAGAATTGTAAGAATTATACATTGAAATATATTAGAATGTTAAATATTAAAAGCCACAAAGTCTCATTTTTGCGTTGACAATGCTTTAATATCATGAGAACTTTTTCGAATAAAAAAAATCCCAACGCGGTTAAAGGATTAAATATTGATTTGTGTAATAAGTAATTTTGCGAATTTTTTAGATAAGATATTTTTCACTGATGAAATAAGACAATTGTATTTTTATGTTGTTATAATTTTATGAAACCATGATGGCGCTATTTTTATTATTTTTATCTTCCGTTACTCTTCGCATACACCGTTTCAT
Organism: Odontomachus brunneus; assembly: GCF_010583005.1. Classification (NCBI taxonomy): domain Eukaryota; kingdom Metazoa; phylum Arthropoda; class Insecta; order Hymenoptera; family Formicidae; genus Odontomachus; species Odontomachus brunneus. Next base: position 2,698,659 of record NW_022639451.1, read on the forward strand.
ACAATTATAACGGCATAAAAATACAAAAATATAAGTTTATCAAGCGACTATTAACGACACATATATAAATATATATTGACAACACAGAAATATACGATTCAGGGAAATATAGTTTTATCTGAAAAATTTCGGATTTCCTTGTTACACAATCCAATATAAGACCAAGAATATCCTTCCGCATTTTCCGTACCGCATTTTACTTCATGCAGCGATCAATTCTTTACTCGTTTACCTTTCTCGAAGTTCGACCAAGAGAAGACGACGTTTGACTTCCCGTGGCGTCCGTGATCAAAACTTTCCGGAGGGACTCGAGCCTGAAGTTATAAACACGGTACTTCAAACCATAAATTATCTTGCCGGCGAAACCCTCTGCGTGGCCAATGGCCTACGCGAATTCTTTCGTTCTGCACGGTCGGCGAGTCCGCGAAAAGCGGATAGCGGGCAAAATCCGCGGAAATAACGCGGTCGGCCGAATCTTAACGCAACGCCGCGGGATCAGAGGTCGACTACGTACGCGCTATAAATAATTCCAGAGAGGCGAGAGAGCCGATTCACCGGACACAACGGAAATATGCATAGCCTCTGGTATAGACTGGAGCAGCTTATGGCACGGTGAAGGTGTCCAAAGCGAGGCGGCGCACGGTTGCTTTTGTAAACACGTCAAAATGCGAAGTAAACTGGAAACGAATTTCCCTGAAGGATTGGGCCTTCCTGTTTGCCGCGAGTATCGCGTTCTTCCGTTTCCCGCGCGAAACTTCGGAAATTGCTGTTTGTTTTCTAAATTCCTTGGAATGAAGCTTTGCTTAACGGTTGAAAATTCACTTTCGAAGCGATAATGAAAACACTGCTACGCGGAATCGCGAAATTGATTGTTTCATTTGAATTCAAAGTGAACTCTTAACTCATACAAGCGAGTATTTCAATCGGTTAAAGTGAATTTATTTTTGTAACGATGGAACGCGTCAGATCGATTCTTCAATTTGCTCGAGAATTTCAATCAGAGAATTTCTAGAACAGCAGAAGCGCAATAAGTCTCTTTATTTCACTTACTCAGCTTTGTGCGTTTATCTGCTTCTCGTAATTAGAAAAACTAAACTTGTGCTGCGTAAACGAACATGATTTTGACTTGGTGACCATAAACAAAATTTTTGTTCATTAGAGAAGATCGGATCTGATTGTCACATTTTTATATTGATTAAAGAAAGAGTTGATTATAATATTTTTTAATATTATGGACATTTTCACGTAGGTAAAACATTTAGGTAAAAATATCATTATATAATATTTATATATAAAAAAAGTTATAAACAAACTCGCGCGTGCAAAAGTGATCATCTATCCAATATATAGAACTGACAGTTACATGTCTTTCATATAAAAGAAATATAATGATGAAACGCATCAGATTCACTGTTCAATTTCAAATGAAAAAATTTACTCGACGATTCAGAGTGGAGAATTCACTTTATATGAGCAAAGAGTTACTCGAATTTTGAGTGACTTGGTTGTCATTCTACCTTACAAATGGAATTGGAAAAGTTTATACTCTAAATTTCTTTGAGTAAAATCTCGTTGAAAACGAGCGAAATTTAGTCGAGATAATGTGGTGAAAATATGATAGTGATTGCTTAACTGAAACTTAGAATGGATTTTCTCTTAATCTATACGAATGAACGTTTTAATTAATTACAATGAGTTTGTTTCTGTGACAGTGAAGTACATTAGATTCACTCTTCAATCTTGAGTGACAAAGATCTACTCGACGATTTACGGTGGAGAATTCATTTTGTATGAGTGAAAAGTTATCAGAGTGACTTGGCTGTCATTCTATTTTACGAATGGAAATCGCATTCGAAGAAGATTACTCTCCAAATTTTTTGAAGTAGAATCCCATCGGAAACGAGTAAAAATTCGCTCGTGATAATGAACATTTGCAAATAAATATTCCATACAAATTCAGAATGGATTTCCAATGCATATGAATGAATGTTTCAGTCAATTAGAATAAATTTGTTTCTATGACAGTAAAGTAACGTCAGATTCACTCTGCAATTCCGAATGAAAGTCTTTATTCAATCTTATATCTTATCTTATATCTTATATCTTATATCTTTATTCAATGATTCAAAGAGAATTCGCTTTGTACGAATAAAAAGTCACTTAAATTTAAATGACTCAGCTGTCACTCTACCTCCCGAGTGAAACTTCGTTCGAAGAAGTTGAGAGAGTACACGGAGAAAAATAATTTTGCTATTTTAGCAAAATCGTCGTTACTACTGCATATTCGTAGTAACATCAAAAAAATTTAGTTGACGTAACTAATTTTACAAATTATTCGTTATCAGAGCAGAAATATTTTCATTGCCAGGATAGAAAAAATTTGTTGAGTGTATTTGTCCTAAGAATCACGTTAATTTGCTATTGATGCAAAATAATGTATCCTTAGCAAATTTATTTGCTATTGGAGCAAAACTGCAACTGCTTAAATCCATCATGATTCTTATAGCAAAATAATTTGTAGATTCAGCAAATTATATTCAGCAAATTAGTACTCTTAGCAAATCTTTTTGCTATCCATATAATAACGAAAAGATTTTGCTAGACCAGCAGAAAATTTGCTGGGCCAGCAAATTATTTTTCTCCGTGTGGACTTCATCCGTAGTATTGTCATTCTCTCTCTCCCTCTCCTCCCTCTCTCTCTCTCATCGGCGAAAATCGCGATAAACCACGACGACGGCCACATCGCCGCGAATCAATATTCCAACTTGTGACATGTTGTTCTCCAACCGACGAAGTGCGCAACTTAGCCACTTTTGGCACACCGCGCCAAGATTCCGGGTTAATTAGGCGAATCCGCGTTGACGGCCTTACATAACCCGTAAGCCGGATCGGAGGAAGGTCGTGAAATTATGCGAACGAACGACACCTCTATATAGCCGCGTCGCCTGAATTATCTAGAGACGCGACGCAGTAATTTCAGATTAACGATGCCGCGACGTCGCACCTGCGAAATCATAATTTCGCCGGAAGACGCGATTCAAGCGCCGATCACACTGCCGATTCCTTCGAGTTCCCATTCGGTTCTCGTGCCACGCGATCGTCGCGTGAAGCAAACGACGAGTCGCAGTATTAAAAATCACGCATGATATAAAATCATATTTGCGATATAAAATTATGATGCAATATATCGCATTCATTGCGATTCTTAACCCCTTCACTGTCAGAGTATTTAGATGAAATGTGTCCAGACTGCCAAACTTAGAAACTTTGACAATTTTAACTGGACATACCATTTTTGGGGTATTTTCATCGACATGTTACCTATTTTGTTTGAAAGTTTTTTTACTGATACCATTTTTTTACTGACCATTTTTTTATACTACATAATAAATTGAGTTCATTTGTACCGCTTATGCGATAAAACGAAAAAAAAAACAAAAAAGAACAAAAAACAAAAAAAAACAAAAAAAGGATAAAAAAAGCAAAAAAAAAGTGGGGTGCTAAATCCTTTTGACAACCTCCTCGACGGTGCATTCTGGGTTCGGCTGATGTCAAGGGTAATTCACGCAAAAGATGAATCAGCGGGTCAAACTACAATGAAAATGATATATCTGGTAAAAGTAGCAAAAAGTCATGAATTGAGTTACTTTTATCCATAAATGATATAGCTTATCAGAATAACACTGTTTAAATGTGGCATAAAACTTGAGTGTGCGAGGACAAAGATTTTCCAAAAAATGAAAAAAATAGTCATTTTCTTATAGCTCTAGTCGGTCATGGGTGCGAGATAGTATAAAATGGACTTCGGAATTATATTCAGCGACCCCGAAAACATAGGAAAACACATTCTGTTCACGTTTAATGCATTATCAGGCGTCAGTAGAGTATTTATTTATAGGACAAAGATTTGTGATTTTCCGGCAGTTTGGGCCAAGTCCAAAAAAACAAAGATCTTTGTTCTCGGCAGTAAAGGGGTTAAAAGAAATCGCATCGTAATACATAATTTCATAAATCGTATATCTCTAGTCGCAGGATCACGCGCGCGAAACCTTCGCACGTGCGTCAATGTAAATGTATGCACGCGCCATTGACCGGTGTCAACGACACGTAAGCGTCAGACGTCCGTCGTGTTTGAATCTTTTCCTTGTCACTATCCCGAATTATTTGGCACTCGTGGTGTCTGTCACGCGTTAGTCATACGTGCTCACGTGATCAATCGTCCGCGCGCCTACTATACTTTTGGATTTTACAATCTAGTGAGATCTGTGTCGGGATGCCAGCAGGTGCCAAACATTCCATATCGGTCTGTTACTAGCAACTGGTACTGCATAATAATCATGTAACTTTTCTCCAAGGTAGTAATGATGCAACTTTTGCCTAAGAGCGGATACGTGAAAAGCGATCAATTTCAAGTAAACTCGGCGACTTTTCCTACTCCAGGTCTGCTATTTGCAGCTGAAGTAGCGCACTTTACACTTTCGAGATTTAAAAAGAAAGAAGGTATATAGCTGTGGCTTGGTGTAAGAAAGGGAGAAAGAGAAGTGGTGCAAGCTAAATGCAGCCAACTTAGCTATAAAGAACAGACCACATGTGACTTCTCGAACAATGGAAATGTGAAAACTTTGACGTTAAACTTTTCGCTTTTCACGAGTTCACGCTAGGGGGAAAGAGACATTATCGATACTCAAGAGCAAAAAAAGAAAAACAAAAAGTTTCATGCAAAAAGTTTCACATTTCTCTAGTTAGAACATTTACACTGAGAGAATAAATACCTTAAAAATAAAAAGTATTCATTTGATTGATACTCTCATAACATATTTGCTTGAGCCTAAATCTTTTATTTAAATAGAACAAACAATTGCTTTCATGAAAAACTGAGGATTCAAAAAAATATATATTTTACTTGAAAAATATTTTATACTAGTACAAGTAAATATGTTATTGGTCCTAATAACATATTAATAGTTATTCGTACTATTAATAGTACGAATTCGTACTATAGTAATAATGCTATTAATAAATTTAATTATTATGTTATTAATTAAATTTAAGTTATTTTATGTTAATTTATTTAAGTTAATTATTTAAGTTAATTTATTTAAGTTAAGTTATTTAAGTTAATTTATGTTATTAATAATGTTATTAATATGTTATTATTACTAGTAACTAAATATGTTATATCTAATAAATAGAAAAACGAAGAAATATTTTTTTATTTCTTGTGTATGTTTTATATCAGTGTATATAAGCGCTAAAATTGTTGAGTTTACGTAAAATTATATGAAAATTCACTTTTCACGTGTTTCCACTTTAAAGCTGTAAAAATATCAATTAATTTTTTCTCTGTTCCTCCTCCCTCTCTCTCTCTCTCTCTGTCTCTTTTTGACCCTCTTCCTCTTTCCTGGTTATTTCTGGCCGGCGATCGTTATTTTCGACTGTCCTCGTCACGACTTCGGATCCTTCGGCGACTAATCGTCATTTTTAAATCCATCTTACACGCTACTCGTCTTCGACGATCCATCGCGCCGAAAGAGAAGTGAATCATTTGAACGCGATGCCTCCCCGGAAGTGAGCGCCCACGCCGAGAGGATACGCCGAGAAAGGTAGAAGGAATCTTTGCTTTCATAAGCGGAGAATCATGCTTCGTCGTAAGCGTAACAAAATTACACATCCGTATTTCCACTGCACATTTAGCGCTGAATGCGCTGTCAAAACATGCATCTTGGACGAATAAATAAATTTAGATAAAAAAACAGAAATCAGTGATTATCAAAGGCCTCTCTCAGATCCACGAGAGCTGACGCAGATTATCCGTCGTAAAATTAAAATCTAACTTCTGGTCACGAGAAAAAGAGTAAGTATATAAATTTTATTTTCGGAAAAATTGATATATTTTTATGCTGTACACTGAGAGAAATTATCCGATAAAAAATTAACAAACAAATATTTCCGATCAAATTCCAATTAAATTTTATCGGATACTTTCAATCATAATGACACCTCTTTAGATAAACCGATCAAAAAATTATGAACCGATTTTCTCATCAGATTTCTCATTGGATTTTTCTTAATCGGATACAAAAATTCATCGGTATTTTGATCAGAAATGTCCGTTTAATTTTTTATCAGATAATTTCTCTTAGTATACTTTTATATTATATACAATACACGATTCTCTTCAGTTACTTAATATATATTAATGTACACGAAAAATATTACTTCAATCATATTTATGGTCAGAATATGAAATGTAAATTTAAGAAGAAAATATGTGAAATTCAATAAATTAACAATCTTTCTAGTTCATCAACAAATAAAATATGCAACAAATGAGTTAGTTTTATTTGAAATTCAGGCTAAGACTTCTGGAACATAAAATTGACATTTTATTTTATTATTTTACTGCGCCATTTCGTCAGAGAGAACGTGTGCAGATCGTTATGCAAACGAATATACATCGGTTGCTTTGGAAAATAAATACGAACGGCGAGGGACACACGCGATCGCAAAAAGCACTTTTATTCGGCATGAATGCTCCAATTACAACGTGGAAGTGCGCGTCAAGCTGAAACGCTTCGTCAGAGCGTCGGTACAGTTTCACTGACCTCTTCGGAATCACTGTAATATTCCTCCATCTTCAAGACGATAAGCGACTGTGGAGTGCCAAAATTCGATCGACACTATCGAGTTACATTTAATTCGATTAATTACAGGATCTCAGATGACGTCGCCGTTCGTTGAATTGAATTTTCTGCACGATCCTCTCCAAGACAGCAACACTGACCTCCCTCACCATGACTTTGCGGTGACTGCTTGCTTCTATTTACGATCGCAGCAGCCACGTGATATCGTGGCCGACATCTTGTTCGAGAAAATTTGAATCGCATTCTCTCTGCGTTAGAACAGCAGGACCGCAGTAAGCGCTTTTAATTAACTTACGAGCTCTGCGCACTTCTCATTTTGCGTTTATCTACTTCTCGTAATTAGAAAAACTGAAAATGTATAACTTATACTGTGTAATATGATTTCGACTTGGTGATCATAAAAAGTATATTTGTTCATTAAGGAAGATAGGTTTTGATTGTCACACTTTTTATATTTTTTAATATTGACGGTATTTTTATACAGGTACAACTTTTTAGGTAATAAAATATCGTTATATATATTTATACACAAAAATGTTGTATAAGCTATAAACAAACTCGTGTAAAAATGACTATCTATCTCATAGGTGATGTCACATGTCTTCCATGTGAAAGAAACATAAATTATTTCTGTATTAAGATTTTAAATGTTTTATTCGAATTAGTGATCTTATAATTAGGTATAATAAATTAGTAATATCTTATAATTAAGTATAATAAACAATCATTAAATTAACAAGATAATAATTCTCATGAATTGTGTAATAATAATAATAATAATAATAATAATAATAATAATAATAACTTTGAGCTTTATAGGACTTTACATAGACTCACTATTACAATATGTATAACATAATATCATTACGTAAATTACGTCATAGCTACGTGACGAACTCGCTGCGCGTAACAATTAATTATGCTACTTAATTGGAGTAAACTTAACTGGTCACTTAGGATAAAAGAGAATTTACTTATCAATGATTTATTTATAAATCATGTTGCAGTAACTATTACCCAGGGTTGGCAACGTTACTTTATAAAAGTAACTCGTTATCGTTACTGTTATTTTCTCTAAAATGTAACTTGTTACAGTTACTCGTTACAAATCTTAAAAAGTAATTTGTTACAGTTACCGTTATTTAAAAAGTAACGAATCATTATTTTTTCGTTACTTTTTTAAATGCTAAAATAAGACTAATTATGAGTTTAATAAGGGAAAATAGACGAGAAAGGGGAGAGAGAGAGATTTATGTGGAATATAGATATGAGATAGAATAAATTAAGATACAGATATATTTGATATACAGCGTGTCCCGCCACTACCGCATTATCTCTTAAGAATTCCTGAGGTAATTTGAAGAAAAAAATCCTAATGCAAAAATGTCGAGACTATAATACTTTTCAAATTATAAACGATTAAAGTTGACCAATTATATTGGCTAAAGTACGCGCGCTCAGGTACGGTACAACACACAATAGTACAGGTGCATGCACATAAGTGAGAATTTGCATAAGATATGAAATTAGTTGTAAATCCCTGAAAGAAACGTCAAATGTGTGACAGCTTACTGATTCTCATAAATGTATTGAGTGATATTTTATTCATAATATTTTGACGAGATTGTTATTATTTGCGATATGTTTATTCAAATGATAGAAAAGCAGATTATTATTACATATATTGTTGTATGTATAGAACTTCCGTATCAATATTTGGAAAAGGGACGACATGTGCATTTAAAAAGTATCATAACCTCGCCATTTTTGTATTAGGATTTTCTTATTCAAATTACTTCAGAAATCTGTCCTTAAGAGATAATGCGGTAGTGTCGGGAATGGACTACCAAACGTTAAAAGGCGACCACCAAACAAATAGTAACAGCACAAATTATATATGATGGTTTGAAAGTGGTTTTTTAACTTAGAGGGAGCCAACTTCATATGCGTTTTTTATTTTTCCTGATTTCTGGAGCAGTTTCCACTACCAAATGTCGAGAATGGACTATCAAACGTAAAGAGGCGATCACCAAACGAATGGTAACAGTAAGAATTACGTACCATGCTTCGAAAGTGTTTTTCCAGCTTGGGGGGACCAACTTCATATTAGTTTTTTTATTTTCCTTGATATTTCACGCAATTTTGACTATCGAACGTTGGGATTGGACTACCAAATGTTAATAGGCGATCACAAAACGAATGGTGACAGTAAAAATTATGTATGATGGTTTGAAAGTGGTTTTCTAACTTAGAGGGGACTAACTTCACATTTTTATTTTTCTTGACATTACACGCAGTTTTGACTACCAAACATCAGGAATGGACTACCAAACGTTAAAAGACGACCACCAAATGAATGGTAACAGCAAAAATTATGTAGACATTTAGCAATCCTCTGAATGTCTTTGGGACATCTTTTAAATCTTGTGGAATGCCACTGCAATATCTCTGCAACATTGCACTGTAATGTTACAACATTATTATTATATGAAAATATATCTATAAGAATAGCAAACTTATCTTTTTATTTGAAAAAGAAATTCGTCTATGGTAAATTAAACGTCATTTGCAAGGTCATTTTGACGTCTTAAAACATGACGTTAAATACACCGTCCTTAAAGGACGTTTATTTACACGACCATAGAAGGAGGAGGACGTACTAAGTGATGGCGGGACGCCGTGTGTTCGAGATCTGCGTATCTTTTTCGTTCCAGAGAGAGAAAAATATCGAGAGCGCGGTTTTACTAGGCCGGGACTCGAACCTGTTGTGTCTTTCGCTTGCCGGGCGACTGCTCTAAACCACTGAGCTACCTGACATTCCACGCTCACGACACTCTCCCCTCCTTAGATAACGCTCAGAGATGCCGTTCGGAAGCGGGATCTCTGCGCGATCCCGAGCGCACGGCGACTACAGAGAGAAACAATGTTACTGTACCAAATGGTACAGCTGTCAATCTCTCAAAGTCAAAGGTTGCTATCCTTTAATGCCTAATTTCTTCACCTCCGGTTAACTTTATCTGCCAGTTATTCTATTGAAATTGACCAATCATATTTATGGTTGGCAAGATTAACCATCACGGTTGACATTTATCCGACAGATAAAGTTAACCGGAGGTGAAGAAATTGGACATAAGACCTACTATCCATGTATACCCGTTTCCACCATTGCCTCATCTCATCCGATGCAAATAATACAAATAAACCCCGGGATCGACACCAATTTTTTGGCAGCCGGGTGTTTGGACGCAATGCACCATGGGGGATCCACAATAGAAGGAGGATCCTCAAACTGGGACCATTCTGATCAAATTAGGATATCCTATGAAGACCTATTGCTATGTGGGACATACATTATAAATTTATTTTTTTTCGCAATGAGATTACGCGGTCATACTAATTGGGGCATTCACCTTGTATGCTAAAGTATAAAAAACGATTATTTCTTTATATCTTCTAAACATTATGAAAGTTTAATTAATATTCCTTTGCGAAATAATGTCAACAAAATACACAAAAACACTGTATATATTATAAATCATATTTATAAACTTTTAAAACATTTAGCAAATTTGTCGAGCTTTTTTATTTTGTATTAATCATTATTTTTCTAATAGTATCATAGAGTGATTATCTTAATTGAAAAGCACACGAAATGTGCGCAGAGCACTTTCGAATTTCCCGCCATCCGGCGTGTCCCGAGTACGACGCGTGCGCGTCGAATCGAGACTCAGGCGTCGCGCGAAAAAGAAATGTGAGCTCGGGATCAATAAAAAGCAGAATAACGTGCAAGATATATCATCGCACAGTCCCATTGGCCGACTTGCCCAACCTGAGTGGCTTTTCTTCGCGGATCAGCCGCGAGAAAAACATGTTTTCAGGATCGGACAAGGCCGTCGCTCTCTCCTACGCGAAGCTTGCGCATCGAAGCGGAATGCACCGAGACGGCTGGCGCGCGCGCGCGCGCGTGAGAGAGAGAGAGAGCAATCGTCGTAATCGTAGTCGTCGTGATGTCCGTCGACGGTCGTTCTTTTGTCGTCGCCGCGGAGGAAAATAGACGCGCGTCGGCTGGCCGGACCAATCGGGAGGGCTTTTGCAATACAAGAAAAGCTCGCGGGCGCAAGCGCCGCGAACACATCCAGATAGCACCACTGTCGTTGCTTTACCCTCCGAGCTAGAGCTTTCTCTCTTTCTCCTTGCCCTTGTCAATTTTTCTCTCTCACTCCCTCTCTCTCTTTCTCCCTGTCCCTCTCTGTTTCGATCCTTCGAGCCGTCGAGCTTTCGCCGTGCGCGCGGCAAGAGAGGAGGCAAGTTCGCGAAATTTTCAGCGGAGGCCCGACGACATCGAGAATCTTCGCCGGTGAGTAAACCGTTCGCGCGTAGCATCGACACGTTTCCCGTTTCCGCGCCACGCAACGTGCCACATTACGAACGCCTCGTAAGGGGTAACTCTATCAGGCGGATCGGAAGTTCTCGTGCAAGCTCGAGCCGGCTCGCGCTGGCTGTCTCGCAAGCGCGCCAGCCGTGGTATCGATTGGAGCCGGCGCGGCGCTCGGGCGAATCCGCCCTCGACTCGTCGCTCCTCGTAAGCTCGTCGCGAGCTCGCGGTCGCCAGCGTCTACTACGGCGCGTCTCGAGCCGGCCCAGGAGAAGCTTCCCGCCGCGGAAGTGAAGGGACCGTGTGTCGACGAGCAACAGTGCGCTCGGACGTAAGGACAAAAGCCGATCGGCCGGCCATTACGTGAGAGCCGCGTAGATCGTTACACCGTACAGAGATCACCGAGAGTTCAACCGGACGCGACTGCTACGTGGTGCGCGCTCAACTCATCATCGGCTCGTCCCTGGCTGTACGAGACTCCTCCGGGGTAGGTAGGTCGCTCGCGTGATCAGGGCCTAGGGCCGCGCTCGATCGAGGCAACACAGTCGATCGGTAAGTGCTACCAACTACGTCGCCCCGTCTCCTCCTCTTGTAACCTCGTTGCGCGACGTGTCGTAACCGTGTCCTTCGTCTCCTCGCGCTACATCCGCGATGCAGCGAGTTGCACGGGCAAGAGGAGAGGCGACGAGGGCGGCCAAGGGTGCGGCGGAATGAGGGTGCCCGAGGGTGGCTCTTCTCCACGGGATTCGCCGCGAGTGATGCACCGCGAGGACGCGGTGCTGCGGAGCGCGTAATCGCCGCCGAGAAATGGCCGCCTTCGTGGGGCTGTGACTATTATTAGAAGAGGCCGGTACGCGGATAGTTGCATCGCGTGGACGAGAAGCCGCTCGTAAGACGAGTAATCGCGTAACACCGCCGGTGCCCGGTCGCACCTCCGCCTCGTTCACGTCGAAGACGTCGGTCTCGCCCCTTCGGAGTGCACACAACGGCCCGTGACTCTCGTGGGGCGAGACTTGCTCGCGAGTAACTCCGCTAAGTAACGTCATGTTTGTCCCTGCACCGGCTCCGGGCAGGCGGACTTAATTAGCTGATCCATGTTTAACGATGTTTATCTGATCTCCTTGCGCCGTGATATTTACATCGATCGATGTGCAGTTCGTGCAGTTCCCGATGAATTGTTTAATCCTAAGCTCTGCACGACAAGACTCGCATTGAATTCCAAGTCGGGAATGTTTCTGGATTTCTGGCTGAAGATTCATTCGTCACGAAGATATGATTAGGTCTGTTCTTTTTAGCTGAACTGGTGCACACTGGTGCAATAAGTTAGAGTGAGACAAATATATTTGTCTCACTCTAACTTATTACACTAGTTTGTACCAGTTCAGGCAGTTCAGATGGGACCTATCAAAAATTGTATATCGAGAATATGATTGAATTTTCCACACTGAGGAAAAAATACTCGAAAGCTTATTTGAGATATGAAGATTATTTCTGTGAAAGAAACTTCTGTGCGGAAACTCACGAATTTCCTAGGAAATGGGTCCATTCGACACTCATGTATCGCGGAATTATGCGCGTTCAGGTGATTTCACCGGGGAATCAAATGAGCAAATTGCTGACGATTGAATGTCTGCCCGCGCTATCGATCTGCTCGATTCGAGCCCTCGCGGCTGTCCTACTCGGGGGTGGTCGCGCGCGCGACTTTTAAAACACCCTGTACACCGCACCTTGCACACGTAGGGCGAGATTGCTAGGGCAGCATCGTACACCCTTTATTGATCTAAAAGGCGGTCTCGCGGGACGGATTACCTGGGCAGCGACACGGTTCGAGTTCACATCGGGACACCGCGATCAGACCGCCAATCGAATCCGCCAAGCGCGCGAGTCGATATAATCGAGCTGTCGTTGTCGTCATCGTCATCACTTTCTTCCTTTCCGCGCGCTGCGGGATCGCAATCGCAATTGCGCCGTCGGGCACAACCGGGTAATAACCGCGCACACTCGATCCGATAGCACTCATATTTATACACGTCCACCCGAGAGTTCACGAGCCCTGCGTGGGTCTCCTTGAGCGAATCAATACCCTTTGTGGCCTGCAAAAGGTCCTCCTCTGCCACGCGTCAATATTTATCGCCCTCTTAATATCCGATCAACGCGCCGCGCGCGGAACTGCTCGAGCTGCCATTTTTCATTCGAGAAGGTGGACATAGAAATTTGTGCTGTCGGTGTCGTATGACTGGATTAATTATCGACATCAAGTGCCTAGCCAACCCATGGCCCACCAGATAATTCTTATACTGCTTACTACAGATACAGTGATTACATAATTTTGCAGCATTAAGCAGCTGCCCGGATAAACTTCCACGCTTATCACGACGCGAGACAATGAGAAGATATTTTTGCGATTTTTAACTTTTGTATTTGTGATTACGTAACGGTAATATGTAATTGTACTACATAATTACAACTTTTAATTACATTTATGAAGGAAATATAATGTATTGAATTAATATTAATATAAATTAATAAAATTAAGTAATTAAAAATTAACAAACTTATTAATATGAATTAATTTTTTTTTAATTAACTTTTAAATTTACGTCATAGCTTAATATAATTTTTTTAGATTGATGCAAATATATTAAAAAAATATATATAGAATAAATATATATAGAAAAACACTTAGATTTTCATAGTATACTTTACATGACATATTGTGCCTTGAGCAAATTTTAATAATCTTTTTTTCTATTTTTTTCTTTCTTATTTCTCTACACTGAAAAAAAAGTACCTAAAAAAATTAAAAATATTTTTTCGTTAGATACTAGCAACGTATAACATATTTACTTCTACTAATACGCACATTTTTATATTGAGTATAAAGTATCTCTCAAATAAAAAAAAATATAAACATTGAAAATAAAAAATTTTTTTTAAATCTTAGCTTTTTACATGAAAGCAATTGCTTATTCTATTTAAAGAAAAGAGTTGCAATTTAAATGAATGTGTTATTGATCTTCACCGAATAAATATATTTCTCTTTTGATTTTTAGATATTTTCTTCTTTTATTATATTTCGTCACTCTGTGTGGTAAATATGAGTGCGACATGAAATATTCGTGAGGGGGACACAACCTTCACCGTGTAAAAGTTGCTGCCAAACACATATCTATCCACATGTGTGTAGTAACATATAAATCATTTGGTAGGCTGCAAAAAATAATGTGACTGTCCTCGGATTGACTAAATCTGATCTGTTCGTTACACGACATTGTCGCACGATTCATCGTCCACGTATAATTAATTATAGAGCTGTCAGCGCGTCACGGAGCTTCTGATAATTTATGCCCAGTCCTAAATACACAGTTGTCAATTAATATTTATACAGATGAATCATGGATATCCTGGGGCATCGATGTTTAAGCAGCGTTTAGCTATTATTTCAAAAAGCGTGTGACACATTCACATGCACGTTTACGCAAACTGCTATTAATATTACCGCACTCACGTTAATATCTAAATTCTGCACGACATCTAAACAGATCTAAGCCGATTACGAACGGTCGCTGCTGTTTACCGTTTCTCCGTGTAAATAGAGATGATATGTGTGAAACAATAATTTTAGAATGTTGTCTATAGACGAATGCGTGGAAACGTGCAACATCGGCTAGAGACGTTTCCCTTGAGTCCGTATGCCGATTTAGTAGCGAAGACGGCCAGTCTATAGACGTTATTGCGCCATATGGTCTCGCTATAGCGGCAAACACGTCTCGTACGGTATTAGATCACGTCGCTATAACCATCAAATCAACTTTGAGATCGATCGCTATATACAAGCGGACGCTAACGCCGACGGCCGGCCCGTCTGCTGCCCGATCATTAGTTAGAGCCACAGTTGTGCCGTAGATTTCAAGATTACTTCTGCACCGGTTGTTTACATCTGCGTGATATATACACGTTCTTTCCTAGACAATGTAAACTATGCAGTGTAGACAATGTGTGCTATGCAGAATATTGTAAATTACATCAAAATATACAGAAGAGAATAGTTAAATTATAAGATAGCTACCTGGATGTTAGTTGCGATATAAGTTAATATGCAATGTTAGTCTGCTCTGGATGTTAGTTGCAAAGCTTGAAGAAAATAACGAATTGCATGAAATTTTCATTATGTGATGGATTGATAGATTTCTCTGAAAAGAGATAAGTATGTAACACATACACAGGAACAGAGTTGTATTATAGATTTCAAGATTATATCTATGCGAATTGTTTACGTATTTTCTACCTGATGTATACACAGTTTTTTTTTCATGTAGACAATATAAACTTACATGGAATATTAGAAATGATCTTAAAATATACAGAAAAGAAAGAGTATAATTAAATTATACAGACAGTTGGTATACCTGTTTCGGATATTAATTATAAATGTAATGTTTAAAAGAGGCGAAAAACAAATTGCATGAAATTTTAATTTTATCATGTGACAGATGTGATATATTTAATTCTCTCTGGGGAGAAGAGAGGGTTTGAGAATGTAACAGGAGAATTTTATGGAGTTTAACTTATTGAGGGAACACCATTTATAAATTTACATCAGAATTCTACACAAATAAAAATACAAATTTTTTCATTAATTTCTAAGCAAATCATACATTTTTTAAACGACCTCCATATGTTAGAGAATACGCAATGAAAGTATTTTATTAAATGATATTTTCATTTTTTAGAAATACTTTCATAATGAACCGTTTGATATGCTTCTTCCGTTTTTTAGATATTTTTTAATCTCCCCTTACTTTTTTCAGAAAATACTGAGTAGATTTATATCCATAATGTTCTCAAATATTAATAATTTATAGAAGAATCAATAATATGCAGCATGTTGTTAATAGTACCTTTTAATTGGGGTATATAAAAAAATATCCCAAATGATTGTTTATGCAAAATAAATGACTACTCCCGAATTAAACAACATTCATAGATCACTCATTGTCTACATAGATAACATCTCATACATAGTTTACGTTGTCTAAACATACAGTATCAGAATTCACAGTGCAAACGCCCGGTTAGAACGTCCCTGTTTCCTCGAATATCCAGCCAGAACTGATTCTGTCTCGACAGGTAGTTAGAGCGCCTCGACAATGGGCAAGGAGAAGATCCACATAAACATCGTGGTGATCGGCCACGTGGACTCGGGCAAGTCCACGACGACTGGCCACCTGATCTACAAATGCGGTGGCATCGACAAGCGGACGATCGAGAAGTTCGAGAAGGAGGCGCAGGAGATGGGCAAAGGCTCGTTCAAGTACGCCTGGGTGTTGGACAAGCTTAAGGCGGAGCGTGAGCGCGGCATCACTATCGACATCGCCCTGTGGAAGTTCGAGACGGCCAAGTACTACGTGACCATCATCGATGCGCCTGGGCATCGCGACTTCATCAAGAACATGATCACCGGTACGAGCCAGGCGGACTGCGCGGTGCTGATCGTCGCGGCCGGTATCGGCGAGTTCGAGGCCGGCATCTCGAAGAACGGCCAGACCCGCGAGCACGCGTTGCTCGCCTTCACGTTGGGCGTGAAGCAGCTGATCGTCGGCGTCAACAAGATGGACATGACCGACCCGCCGTACTCGGAGACCCGCTTCGAGGAGATCAAGAAGGAGGTATCGTCGTACATCAAGAAGATCGGTTACAACACCGCCTCCGTCGCCTTCGTGCCGATCTCTGGCTGGCACGGCGACAACATGCTCGAGCCGTCCCCGAAGACGCCCTGGTACAAGGGCTGGAAGGTCGAGCGCAAGGACGGCAACGCCGACGGCAAGACGCTCATCGAGGCTCTCGACGCTATACTGCCGCCGTCCAGGCCCACCGACAAGGCCCTGCGACTGCCTCTTCAGGACGTCTACAAGATCGGCGGGATCGGTACCGTGCCCGTCGGTCGCGTAGAGACCGGTATCCTGAAGCCAGGTGATTATTATATCCATATGCCGGATTATTATATCCGTTGCCGTGAATCTCAATGAGATTTTCAATAAGTCGATGTCGAGAATTGCCAGCGAGTTTACACAGAGAGAATCTCTGTAGGAAGTATTCACCAAACGGGAAATATTGTATTCAATGATACTTGTTTACATTGCTTTCAATGATACTTGTTTATATTTGTGTACGAAGATCTTCGTAGGAAGCATTGAAAGAGAGAATGTTGATCTGTTCTAGTTAGAAGAAATATACTTATCATGTTAAAATAGAAATTGGGGAATTTTATAACGTCAAGTTAAAAGGAAGATATCTGTATGTAGAATATATTAATTGTTATATATATATATATATATATATATATATATATATATATATATATATATATAT
>NW_022639451.1:2716090-2719815 GCF_010583005.1 Odontomachus brunneus
TATATATATATATATATATATATATATATATATATATATATATATATATATTCATTTATTTATATATTAAAAATTTTTTAAATATGTAAATTAATTACTATATATTTAAATTTACTGTGATATATAAATATTGATGGTAGTACGAGAATATTCCAGTCGCCACGATTATGCTAATTTTTATTATTAGCACGGAATTTATAATCCAATAAAATTCGTAAATTTTTTGGTAACTTCGAGTTTATTAGTTTTGGTTCTCCTTTAGAACCGAACAATTTTGTTGACTTATAAATTCAATTCAACAAATTCACTACTCGACAAAGATTATTGAACAAAAATTTTCAATGAAATTTGTAAACTTTCTAAGTAATTTAATTTCAGTCCTCCTTCAGGACCAATAACTTGAGTTCTCTTGGAATCAAATCGCGATTGACGTTCGTAATCGTAATCCGAGGCCGCGTGTTCAAGGTATGCTGGTGACGTTCGCGCCAGCCGCCCTCACGACCGAGGTGAAGTCGGTCGAGATGCATCACGAGGCTCTGACGGAGGCCCTGCCTGGCGACAACGTCGGTTTCAACGTGAAGAACATCTCCGTGAAGGAGCTGAGGCGCGGCTACGTGGCCGGCGACTCTAAGAATCAGCCGCCCCGCGGCGCCGCCGACTTCACCGCCCAGGTGATCGTGCTGAATCACCCGGGACAGATCAGCAACGGCTACACGCCAGTGCTCGATTGCCACACCGCTCACATCGCCTGCAAGTTCGCGGAGATCAAGGAGAAGTGCGACCGCCGTACCGGCAAGACCACCGAGGAGAACCCGAAGAGCATCAAGAGCGGTGACGCCGCCATCGTGATGCTGCAGCCGACCAAGCCGATGTGCGTCGAGGCCTTCCAGGAGTTTCCGCCCCTGGGCCGCTTCGCGGTCCGCGACATGCGTCAGACCGTCGCCGTGGGTGTTATCAAGGTACATACCCGAGAATCAACTTTATTCGAGAAGTTTCAGGTGGGAGCGCAGCGAGCTCGGAAGTTCTATACACGATTCGCACTAATTGCAAGCTCACATCTCTGAGATGCAACTTGCGAATTACGAACTGCGCAAACCTTCGCTCAAACCGACCCTTTTCAAACGAGATATTTTTAAGCCGGATATTTTCAAGTAAGATGCAGTGTGAATTGTCATACGCGCGCACGCGACGATCGCTTCGCAGTAGCAGAACGTCAAAGTTTCGTCCACGTTCTATTTATTCCATACTTGCAGCTGGTAACCGTCCAAGCGCGCGCGAGAACGGCTTACTTTGTGCAAATTATCGCAACGAACTTTGCTCCCATAGCGCCACACGACCTTGAGCGGGGAACTCTGCTTCTCCGAGCTTCTCGTGACGCGAATGACCGTGTTCAGCAAAAATAAACGCTTAACTCTTTGAGCCTCAGTGTGTCCTTAAAGATATAATACATAATATCTCTGAGAATTGAAATATTTTGACCTGTTTATCTGCATCATTTAATAGAATGCTTCTTGAGATATTTAATTACGATATATTTATTTCGAAAAAAGAACTGAATTTCCATCAATTTTCTAGTTATTTACAAGAGACTCTTTAATTTTCCTGCTAAAGTCACTTTTTAATACAAAATCCTTGAACACAATTTACACAAATTTGATATGTCACTATTAAAATAACATTAAATTTCAAAGATTAAAACTAAGAGACAAAAAATTTATGTCTATTGTCTCCAAGATTAGATAATAACTAGTAAATAAGCTGAAAGTTAAATTAAAAAATTAATAACTCTTAACTTAATTAATTTTAAGTATATCAACTTTTAACTTAAACTAATTATTTTTTTAAACACGTTGACTTATTAACTTTTTTATATAAATAAAAATAATCGAAATATTAAAATAATTGCGGCCTGTTTATAATGTAAAATAAGAAAAATCAAAAATATTGCTAGCAAAATTTATTGTAGTCTCTTTGAGTATCGGTGTTCCTCTCTTGTATAGAATCTTAAGCTCGAAACATATTTTTTTATAAAATATCGAAATATCGATATTTTTTTTTTCTTTTTAATAAAAGACTGCCTTCTCATTATTTCGCATAAATTAAACCTATAACTAAAAAGTTAATCATGCAAAAAACATATTACTTTGCATAATTAACTTTTAACTTTTAACTTTAAAAAATTAATTAAATTTTAACTTTCGATTAAATTAGTTTTTATATATTAATATGACTTTTAACTTATTCAAGTTAACTTTTTATAAGCGTTTAAAAAAACTTCAAACTTAATAGAGTTAAAAATATATATTAACTTACCTATACAACTCTGATTGTATCTGATTGATATATTCATCTTGATCTCTATCAAAGATTCTAAGAATATACTTTAATTGCGGACAATAAGCTCACTAAACATTAATTTCTGCTGAACGCAGCAAATATCTTTCTCCGTGCGCGCGCGTGTGTATGTATACTCGTACTTTATAATATAATTTATTATATACTTTATATTTTCTTATCATATATATATATATACACAAGGTCTTCCAGACGTCTCTGCAACGTTCGTGAAACGGATTGAGGTGAACATTAAAGTCTCATACTTTTGCGATATTTGCAATAATCTCAAGATTAAAGAAGACTAATGAATAATCACGCGCGATATGGTAGATGAGCTGTAGTGGTGATGTGTGCTATCGTATGCTTATACAGTAAAGGTCAAACTGAACAAAAAAGTTTACTATCATTTTGCAAATAAATATGTAAATTTTTAGTTATTAACGAAAGAAAATAGTTACATGATTATACACGTACAAATCTCTAATTAATACCTAAAAATCTATGTGATCATAAGTATCTATAGTCCTTTACTCGTAACTGAGTGTAGGGACTTCTCTTCATATACCTGTGGTGCGCACACTGGTTGTACACAAGCATATGGGACTTTTATGATCATCTCAATCTGTTCCCATAAAAATTGCGGAGGACATTCTATAGGTTTGTTCTTTCCAGCTGAACTTCTTGCACTAGTTCAAGAAGTGTACACTAATGCGTTCTTTCTAGCAGAAGTGACATCAGAGGTTATTGTTCTTTCCAACGGTGCAGCAGAACTTAGTGAAACAGTTTACTGAACTGTTTACACTGAGTCTGGAACTAATGCAAGCAATGCAGTGCAGTGCAAGGGTAAAAGTTACTGTACCAGTGCAAGTAGTTCAGGTGAAAAGAACAGATCTATGAAGATGGAAGAGATTAATATTGCAGAAATTAAAAGGAATGAAGGTGGCAATATCCCAGATAGGTTCTGCGGGCAATTGAGATACATACATTAACGCAAGTACAGTAAATTCTTCATCTGAAGAATTATTTGCATTTAAAATTATGTGTTGCGCCATGTTGTTTCCTGCACTATGGCGTTCTTTTCCATCTGGCATGTCTAAACCTATGAACTTTTGCTCGCCAGTTCCAGTTCCGAACCAGTGCAGTTCTAGTGCAGCACTAATTCAATTGAAAAGAACAAACCTTATGACACTCTGCATATATATATATATATATATATATATATATATATATATATACATACAGAGTGTAAAAAAATTAGACCGACAAACTTGAGGGGAAATAGAGAACATAAAAACAAACATATTTTGTTAATAATGTTTTTCTCTACGACGCTTCGTTTTAATACTACAGAGTACAAAATAGGAATTTTATGATTTTAATAAAAAACA
>NW_022639451.1:2719983-2720294 GCF_010583005.1 Odontomachus brunneus
TAAAAATAAACATATAAGTGGAAAAATTAAATTTATTTCAATTACACATATATTTTAATCATCAAAAAACAATGAACAAAAGAACCAGATTTATCTTCGCTTGACTTTTTTATGAGGGCATATGAAAACTCATTTATGAGACACCATTTATTGAAACAGAAGTAGAATTGGTAGCCCGAATTAGTGCTGCAGCATATCAGGTTCAGAATATTCCTGCAGTCTTCGAGCGTGTGAGACAATCAATGTTTCGACGATGTCATCTTTGTGTTGAAGCAAATGGAGGAATTTTTGAACATTTATTATAAATTGAG
>NW_022639451.1:2720304-2736472 GCF_010583005.1 Odontomachus brunneus
AAAAAAATTAGACCGACAAACTTGAGGGGAAATAGAGAACATAAAAACAAACATATTTTGTTAATAATGTTTTTCTCTACGACGCTTCGTTTTAATACTACAGAGTACAAAATAGGAATTTTATGATTTTAATTAAAAATAAACATATAAGTGGAAAAATTAAATTTATTTCAATTACACATATATTTTAATCTTCAAAAAACAATTAACAAAAGAACGGAACAAAAATGTGCAATTGATTAGCTCAATTTAATAAATGTTCAAAAATTCCTTCATTTGCTTCAACACAAAGATGACATCGTCGAAACATTGATTGTCTCACACGCTCGAAGACTGCAGGAATATTCTGAACCTGATATGCTGCAGCACTAATTCGGGCTACCAATTCTACTTCTGTTTCAATAAATGGTGTCTCATAAATGAGTTTTCATATGCCCTCATAAAAAAGTCAAGCGAAGATAAATCTGGTTCTTTTGTTCATTGTTTTTTGATGATTAAAATATATGTGTAATTGAAATAAATTTAATTTTTCTACTTATATGTTTGTTTTTTATTAAAATCATAAAATTCCTATTTTGTACCCTGTAGTATTAAAACAAAGCGTCGTAGAGAAAAACATTATTAACAAAATATGTTTGTTTTTATGTCCTCTATTTCCCCTCAAAGTTTGTCTAATTTTTTTACACCCTGTGTATATATATATATATATATATATATATATATATATATATATATATATATATTCGTGGAATGCTGGCAAAAAAAAATATATATATATATCGTTTTGAAACGATATACGTACCCATTGACTTCTGATTCTTTCGTTCCGCAGAGCGTCACCTTCAAAGACACCCAGGGCAAGGTAACAAAGGCCGCGGAGAAAGCCCAGAAGAAAAAGTAACCATCAAGCTTCCTCGGAAGCTCGCAGTCCGCCGGCCGGTGCCCCGCAGGCGTCCCCGCGCATGGACCCACCACCACCACTACCACCACTACTGTCAGGACGCAGCACGCCGCGGCTGCTCCACTCGACTCATACTCGACTAATACCAAAAGTCATAAGATGTTGTGCTTACCCCCGTTACATTACCCGGTAGTGTTGAACCCGCGCATCTATCCGAATCTGCACATTCAGTTCACCCACGCCCCGCGCACGCCTCACATATGCTAGGAGGAAGCGTTGCCCGCGCGTTTTACTCGCAATTTCATTAATTACTACAAGTATTGACGATATGTGTCCGATTGATTACCAAGAGGTCATAAATAATGAAATAAAACAAAAAAGAAGTAACTAAAAAAACGTAAAACGCAAACCAAACCGGAAAAAAAAGAAAAGAAATATGAAACAAACAAGAAGTACTAAGTTCCCTTGGACTCTATGTGTGTAGTTAGGTTTTTCAATTGATACAAGCAACAACAACCATCGAGCATCAACGACGACGATAAACGGATCGCAAACGGTCGCGAAAACCGCCACGCTTTAGGATCCTCTCGTCGCTCGCGAGGGAGCGAGACGGCGGCCCGTCGAGGTGTCTCGATGAGGTCAGATTCCGAGGTCGAGGTCGGACCTTCGACTCTGCTCCGGCCGACCGGTGAATGTCGTCGGAACAGAACGTACGAGCGCAATGCGCGGCAGAGCGAATGTTTCGACGGCTGCAGGTCGCGGAGCGACGCCGGGCTGACGCGTCACACACATACACACACATGCATACACACCACACACACACACACATATATACACGTTCCATACACATCACACGCGTGTGAACACGCCGGGACGAGCGCCGCCGACTCGCGTCCCCCCTGATGACCTCTCGCGACCGATTCTTCTTTTCGAAGGGCTCGTTAAGGCTGATTTGTTCCGAGACTTGGTTGCCTCGCCATGTACGCGATTAGTTTTATTACTTATAAGGTACTTATATATCCGTAGTTAGGGATCATTAGAGACTACTACGCTCCCTCCCCTCCGTCAGCGAGTCGCCGGCCATACCCTCCTCCCTAATCGCAGGGGCAGCAACGCACGATGTCTGTCTCTACCTCGGGGGAGGTGTGTGAGTTTTATCCAGCGTCGCGAGTCGCCCACGTTAATCTCGGCGCTCTCCCTCCCTCGCTGCTCGCGATAGACGCGTTCTACGATTGTTTTCGACCCTTAGCCAGTATTATGTTGATGTAATAAAAAAATCTTTAATTGCACCTTTCCGAGCGTCTCTTCTTTCTCTCTTTCTGTCTTTCCCGGCGACGTTGCCCGTGCAATTGTTCACGATGACAGGAGAACGATTATAGGGTGATGATATTGATCCTCCAGTCATTGACACTGCAGACAAACCTGGTTTCTCTTGCGTCCAACAGCGGTAGTTCACAGTTTTAGTTTGAAATTTTTGGAATCGTGGAATGCTGGCAAAAAATTTAACTACAACGCTGGTCACGAGAGAAACTAGATTTTTTCCAGAATTTCAATAACTCCAACGGAATGTCAATAATTGGGCGTTTAGGTTAGACTTACCGTAAATCTAGAGAAAGGAAATTTCAGAACGCCAAGACTAAGGTCGGTATTCATAGTTCGATCTTATATTTAACATCATTTTAAGAACTGTCTTAAGATGTCATGAATCAATTACAGTATTCGCATCTTAAGACATTACTTAAGACGATCTTGAAATAAAATTCGACTATGAATACCGGCTTAAGTTTTCTCTACCATCTCTTTGTTGTCAATGATCGATCCTCGGTGAATTATATCCTCGATCTCCAAGCGTGTCATATACGTTGCAGAAAGTGGTCGGCGCAAAAATGGCAGGCTGGTCTATTTGGTAAATATAATTTATTCCGCGATAAATTCTTCGTTAAACTTACAACTATAGACATGGTATGTACAAATATATTTAATGCAGCGATCTTACAAGAATTTAGTGTAATGCAGGTCTTGGTCAGTCTTTAGTTGCTGAGGCCCGGTTTGGCGGGGCGTCGAGCAGACTCAATCCTCTCGTGATCGAACATGACACAGTTATATCCGCGAAAAAAGAATGGGAGAAGCGATCGAGGGATCGGGGGGTAGCGGGAAGGGGGGAAGAAGAGAACAAAACGAAACACTTGCCTCGTACACACGTGGGATCACATGAGTGGAATCAATCGTACTTGTGTAGGCACTTTTACGCTACTAACTCACGAGACCTCGAAATACGGGAAAATCGTCGCACGGTACGGATCGACGCTGGCTCGGGATCGCGTCGCTGTCGCGCGTCTCGCGCGGGTATTTGGCTATAGCCTCGTTACAGAAACATCACGACCGCAGGTTGGACACGAAAAACGCGGCGCGACGCGCTCGTCTGAGTCCGATTACGACGGGATTTCGCGATGAGTGTATATCTTACGTCGCACAGTTTTGCGAAGCTGTGTTTAGTAAGGTGTTACATATGACGAGTTTCATACAGAGAGATATATATATATGCATATGTATATAGTACGTATATATACTGCCTGTTTCTCTTCTCACTGTATCGGGAAGCATACGTGTACGGGTCTGTTTTTAAGCGTCAAGATCACGTTCTGCACGATCGTCTCCGTGCGAGAAACGGCGTGATACAGCCCTAAAATTCGGACAAGACACAGGAATCCGCAGAAGCCGAATGTTGCATCCAAATACAAACGTACTGTCCCGAGGGAAAATCCAAGATTTTCTTCGCTTGTCATAAAAGATTGATTTTTGTTAAGCTATGATATAACACGGCTATTGTCATGCAATCTGAACGGTGATAGGGTTTCACGCAGCACAAGTGAACAATTTTCTTCCTTTTCCTTCTTTCTCTAGATCTCTAGAGTGTCTAGATCTCTTCTCTTTATATTCGGATACAACATGCCACTCCACCTAATCTAATACTTCGAATTGGCGGAACTGATTAAACGCTCGATATCCGTGTGTAAAGTGAGTACTCATACGTAATTTTTGATACTGATCTCCGAGTAAGAACAGAGCCGCGCGCGCGAGAAGTTTGTCGAACTGATGGAAAGTAAGCGACGGAGAGTAGGGGGGATGAGAGAGGTGAAGCAAAAAAAGGAGAACGAGACGACATGCCTGTTGTTAGAGAAGAAGGACCGAGGGAGGGGGCAAGGAAACGAGTGTGAATTATACAGTAACGACGAAGAAAGACACACCGAAGCCAAAAACGACTTGGAGCTTCCTACCTTTAATACTCTACCTATGTACAACCCTTAACACGCTTTCTCTCTCGAACCTCGTAAATGCTAAAGCGACCCACAGCCTCGGTAAATGTACAAACATCCTCGATTTCGGCGTCTCCTACGCTACAAGCGCCGAAAGTGACCCGTACACTCGGCTGCGAAACGGTTTGAACTTTTTTTTTCAAATAAAATGAAGAGCGCGATGAGATGATCTCGAATTGCGAGCCACCAATCCACGAGCTGCGCGGTAATCCGTTATGACAGGAGACGAAGTGACAATACATAAAAGATTCGACGTCGTAACTGCAACGGAGGATTCAGGAAAAACTTGAATATTTTTATTATATTCTTATGTACCAAATAAGAATATAATTTCTCTGTTTTTCTCTGTAGTCCTTTAGGCCCGATCTACAATAGATGGAGTAAGGAGTAAGAGTAGGAGTAAGAAATAAGCAGTAAGTAAACAGATCATTCGATTATTTTTGAAACGTGAGAATGGAATTGGTCAATTTGCTTACTGCTTATTTCTTACTCCTAGTACTACTCCTTACTCCATCTATTATAGATCGAGCCTTAAGGGACGTCTACATTGCAAATAAGTAGTAAGAAGTAGGAAGTAAGAGTAAGAAATTGACCAACCACAGTCGAATGTGAGAAGAATAATTAACTATGATTGGTCAATTTCTTATTCTTACTTTCTACTTCTTACTGCTTACTTCCAATGTAGACGCCCCTTTACTCGTAACCGAATGTGGTGACTTCTCTTCATATACCTGTGGTGCGCAAGCTGATTGTACACAGGCATATCGACCTACAGTTTAACGCCGATTCCGAACGGCAAATGATGTTAAATACAACAGATAATTTTGAGAGGTGTTCTTGGCAAGGACACTCTCGGTGGGTTGCCTTTTCCTTCCGAGAGGAGCACGAGCTTATGAAAACTTTTCGGTTCTGCCGAGAATCGATAACCTCTAGCATGGTAGACCAGTGCGTTGTCTGCCATGCTACGCTACTTAAGAATATAATGAAAGCTCAATATTTACACCGTGTATTGTCATTCTGGCTCTCCTGTCAAAGTGATTGCCATGCACGCTAATAAGCAACGCCTTGCAATTTTTATCATCTCATGCGCTTCTCACTTCATTGGAAAAAGTATGTACGAATTGTTTCGAGAACGAGTGTACACTTGATTTAAAAAAAAAAAACGGTTTAAACACTTCTTCCTCGACGCAATTCAGAACGCAGTCGATGGTCCGATGAGAGAAATAAACTCCTAGGAATTAATCAAGTCCTTCTTATGTCGCATTACAAACTGCATTAAAAAAAGTATTCAAACCGTTTTGAAACCAAGTATATACGACATACGCGCAACTGAGTTCTATTTCTTTCTTTTTTCTGCACGAGCATGACCGCAAAAACTCGTCGACGAGCGCTGGAGAAAGTCTATCGTTTAACACGTTGTATGCCGTGACAGTCGCCGGTGGCACTGTCGCGTCTCATTGAGTTGCGTCTAGAGTTTAATTAATTACATTCGAGAAATCGATTGTGCAGCCAATAAGCAGTTGATGAAACAAAGCGAAAATATATGCGTCCCGAACGAGACTTTGTTTACCTTTAATGATTCAATCATCGGATATAAGTTTTTACATACAGCTGACGGAAGTCACCGCGGCATTCAACGTGTTTAACCAACGTCTTCGACTCCTCGACGCCGATGGTCCATGACGTTTCCGAGTGGTATTCTCGACGACGGAAACGGGACTTCGGCACGGATGGTGCTAATTAGTCGCACACAGGCGGCTCTCGTCGCGTTCATCGCAGCTAACAGAGTAAGAGGAGGAGCCACAAACCGCATCGTGATTCTCGGCGAAAAACGCTACAGACACGATGCCGGTTTCACCATCGAGAATCCGGACGACAAAGCACGTCTGATCTCTCTTTCTCTCTGTATCTCTCTTTTTCTCTCTCCCCCTGTCTATTATGTTTGATGCTGATGAATCGGGCTGTGGTGTTGCGACCACGCTGGCGGCGTCGAGTGGTTGAAGTTGACCGATATCGTAACTGGGTGGAGGACCGTGTCGGGCCCGGTGTCCGGAATGAAGCTGAGGTGCGGCCTAACCAAGGACGCCTCGACCGTCAACGGCACGTAGAAGGAGCCAGCTTCGTGCAGGGCGAAGATCGGCACTCCATGTGACGACGATGATGACGATATCGGCTTGTCCAGGCCGCAACCGCCGCCGAGGCCGGCCACGGGCGGTGAGCTCGACTTGACCCGCTCCGCCGAGAACCTCTGCTTAATCGAGCTCTTGAACTTGTAGTTGGCTGGCCGGCACGACGAGGCCGTGGGCGGCGTGCTGTGCGAGTGGCTGCTGTGGTTGCTGTCGTCGCTGACGATCGTCGGCGGCGGCACGAGCGCAGGCCGCAGCGGACGCTCGGGGTCGCCGAACGAGCTCACGCCGGACGAGCTCGAGCCGTGGTCCGAGTGGCCGTTCGGTTGGCAGATCGTCGGAATGCTCGTGTGCGCGTAGCCGGCGCCGTTGATCGCGCTGCCGTTCGATACCGGCAGCTCGTGATGGGGGAAGCCTAGTCGGTCACCTGACAAATGCGAGAGATTAATGTAGAGTGAAACTCTCTCGCGATGGAACGAAATACATAGTTGCGAAATTGATGTTTGAAGAGAAAATACCTGGAGCATTATTTATGAAATGAAAGCTTACTTTACAGAAATCCACTTCATTTCACAGAAACGGAATTTATATCCCACAAATATATATATGAATTTTCAAATATCTTTTTCTCAGATGATTCACGAATACTATAAAAGTAACTTGCGACTGCACTATGAGAAGAAGAGGACTATTCTTTTTAGCTGAAATATCTGAATTAGTGCAGATTGATGCAATAAGTTAGAACGAAACAAAACATATTAGTCTCACTCGAACTTATTACACCAGTATGCATCAGTTCAATTAAAAAGAACAGACCTAAGATCAATCGAAGAAACTCTCTCGAATCGGTTTATTCAAATTTAATTTCAAAGTTGCGAACTTGATCGTCTCGAATTTTTCAGCAGAATCTTCGCGTTTGTGTAAAACAAGCACAAAGTTTAACATAACGAGGCAAACTTAAAGTTGACCCAACACATTATTGGTCATCTGATTTTCTTGATCTTTCACCAGAGGTAGAATTATTTGTATTATGCTAAAGATAGTAAAATTAATTGGAGAGATTGATGATTCAATTGGAACAATTAAATATTTTGGTAGATGCAAAAATATCTGCATAACCATGTTTCAGTTTCTCTTCACCGTGAACTAAATTTTGCAGTTCAAATTTCTACGTCAGATTGCTGGTTTCAGTTTGATTGCAATAAAAAAGTCTGAGACTCAGTGTTCTTTATTAGATCTTTTTTTTCCAAAGAGTGCCTTAATTCTTTAAACAACATTTTTATGTTCCTTTAATTTCTCTTGTTCCAAACAATCTTAAAATTTAATTAAATAATGCGATCATAGAGCTGATTCGATATTAATCATATTCATTGCCTGATTTATTTTGTCTTTCAACCAGAGGCAATTACTCAAATAGTGCAGTTAGATTAATCAGCTGATAATAATTGAAAAAAACATCTATGTCATAAGTACAATTACAGTTTTTGCTGTTAACTGAACTTTACTTCAATCAAATTCAAACTAAATATCAGTCCAAATTACTATGTCAGATTGTCAATCCGATTCGACTTTTCTACGATCTGACTTCGAATGCGGTTTGCGCAACAAAATTTGCGTAACCTCGAGACCTTGTTCTTTATGACGGATTTTTTTTCAATGTCACAATAATAGCACGTACTCGTGGCTAAGATCTTGTCGCAGTGCTGCTGCAGGTGGTTGATGAGCTGCACGCAGAGGGAGTCCCTCGCGAAGAAGCCCTCGACCTCCACGAGAAAATGCATCGTCTCGCTCAAGCACTCCTGAAAGCCCAGCCGATAGTGCTCCGCGGCCGAGGACGCCGCGGTCGAGTGCGATATGCTGTCCACGCTGTCCTCGGGATGGGCGTGCACCGGCGTCACCGGCGAATGCTTGGTGTCTAAGGAGAGAAAATATTGCCGTGCTGACAAGTGTCATGCTGTTCCCGCGCGTTTCTCACGGAAGCGAAACCCGAGAATTTGTGTACTTGCTTCGATATACGCGAACACTCCGCGAGTATTATAAAGCATTAGCTTTACAAGATTATCACGGAGCGACATCAGCTCTACTGCTCTACTTCCAATTCGCACAATAATTCTCGAAATATTCCGTTTTTAAATTAAAAATATAAAAAAAGCGGAGTAAATTAATTATCTTTTTAATTAAGTTAACTTTTTTAATATTAAAGGCTCATAAAATTCATTTGATTTAGCTAAAACTTACATAAATGAAAACTAATTTAATTGAAATTTAAGTTAAAGTTGAATCAACTTATTAAAGTTAAAAGTTAATTATGCAAAGTGATGTTTTTTTGAATAATTCATTTTTTAATTATAGGCTCAATTTATATAAAATAATAAAAAGATAGTTTTTTATACGAGAAAATACTGATCGTTTTGTAAGCTCAGGATTCTATATAAGAACATTATCGCTTAAACAAAGTTTTGTTGCCGATATTTTTTTTTTCATTTTACATCATAAATAACTCGCAATGATTTTAATATATTTTGAGAATTATTCTAACTTGTATAAAAAAGTTAATAAGGTTAATAAGTTAATACGTTTTAAAAAACTAGTTGAAACTGACTTAATTAAATTTAACTTAATTAAGAGTTATTAACTCTTAACCGACTGACTAGTTATTATCCAACCCTGAAAAAGACGATAAGAGCTTAATTTGTAAGTCTAATTTGCATATATTTATACTATACTACACAAATACGTACAAATAATAGTAATAATTAGGTACAGATTATAATAATAACAATTACAAAAATAATAACAACTAATTATAATAATAAAACAATAATTCTAATAATAACAATAACAAATTATTTTAATATCGAAACGTTTCAATTATAAATTGTGCTTACCCTCAATCGAAATTTCAAGTACATTATGATACAAATATATGCACAAATTAGACCTATGACTCGACTCTTATCGTCCTTTTCCCTGTATTTTTTATTAGACTTTAAAAACTAGAATAATTGAATGCGTGAACTCACCTTGTCGAACGCCCTGAAGATGCTTCATATGGCGGATCGCCATCTCGATGATCTCAGTTTTCTCAACCCTGCCTCGGCCCTTCTTCAGATACTCCGCTGGTATGAGTCTGCTGAGGTCAGCTAAGCAGTTGTTCATACGATCTCTCCTGCGCTTCTCGATGATCCTGTGTGACATCGGATCTTGCTGTAACAGAAACGAGCACGATATGGTGAGCCCGAGATGCCCTAACAAGCACATTAATCATTCCCCTTAAGTGCTATCCTAGGCCGCGTGTTAACGCATTAACGCGCCGCTAATACCAATGAAAAATAACGCATTAGACGACGGACATTTCAAACCTGTAAAACTGTTACTCTTCTTACGGAGAAAAAGCAAAAAAGACAATAAATATCTCGTTTCGTCATGTAATATCGCCGGCAACTGACGTGCGTAATATATCGCAGATTTACAACACGAAAAACACGAAGCGACGCAAGCACGTATCATGGATGAAATACCAGAAGCTGTAAGATAACCGGTAATCGGCGGTAACTTTCGTAAGTGAAGATTCGCGAGCGTACGATGCGCCTGCTTTATCCACTTGACCTTTCGCTCAGTTCTCAGTAGTAATAGTCAAGATAATGGTCAGACACGTAACGCTCAGATCATACTACGCAGTTCATTTGCATCCCAATCTCCCCCAATTAATTGAGCGACATTGAAAATATCATATCCCACTCTCTCTCCCTCTTTTCTCTCGAGCATTCTCAATCTCTTCAGTCTCTTGGAAATTAAAGAGCAAGAAGGAGAAAAGATGCGACGAGAACTTTTGCGCTGCAGGTTTACAGCCCGATTATAATTCGCGCTTGCGATCTTCACGCACAAAAAAATACTATTTCAATACTAAGAAAAGCGATTATTCTCTTTAAGTAATATAGCTGTCTTCAACAAAGAATATTTTCTTCATAATAGTAAAATATATTATTAAAATAAATACATCACAAATGAGAAATCATGTATTCAAAAGAAGAGAGGAAATTTATTCTTCTCTTATACAAGAATATTATAAAATTTTATCGAAAAAAAATTGATTCGAACTCTGTGTAAGCAAACAAAATATTTCTTTTAATTTTATATTCTTGAGTGTAAAATGTTATACTCAAAAAGATATAATCTTATCATTAACTCTCATATATAAAGAGAATTGTTCTAAAACCAAAAAAAATACATTCTAAGCACAATATCTTTTTAAGGTTAGAGGAATTTCATCTTTTATCTACAGTTCAAATCTTGTTCTTAATAGAAATGTCTTCTAATAAGAGGACATACTTTTTCAAGTAAACATATTTTCTGATTAAAAAGATAACAATAAATAAGACTAAATATTATTTTAATTTTTGTCTTTTAAAACCAAAATATTATGGTTCCAAAAGAGAAAAGTTAAAATAACATCTCAATTTCCGAGTAATATATTTCATTAAAAGAAGAATACTGTATTGGTAAAAATCTTCAACGTGGGATTACAGAAAATAACACTGCAATTGAAGCTTTTTTCTTTGGAACGTTTCTTTAGAACTTTTCTATTAGAACGTTTTCATTTTGGTTTCAGAAGAGTTTTCTCGAAACCATAATTTCTGTTAAGAATAAGGTTAGATTTTTTGGGTGTAATAAGACTCAGACAAAAAAAATATATTTTAAATAAATTTTACGTTTATTTTAAATAAATTTAACGTTTACAGAATGTCCAGTAACTTATGGAGGAGCCGCGGTGTAGAGTAGATCAAACTGAGCAAAAATTGCGAATAACCACGTAAAATTTTGAGTTATTAATCCAAGAAGATTCGTGAATGATTACGCACCATACGGATGAACTATGATGGCGACGTTTGCCATTGTATGCTTGTATATTAGATCAAAGTGAACAAAAAAAGTCCTCTACCATTTTTCAAATATCACATAAATATGTAGTTATTAATTAACCTTTTCGGAAACGGGAAACATCTTTTGATGCTCTATTCATGCATATATTTTAGAAACTCGATCCGATATTCACAAAAATTGGTATGTAGTGGTTTTTTGGTGTGTTCTTCCCAAATTTGAAGTAAAAAATGTAAAATTCAAAATGACGAATTAAATATGACGAACACAAATGAGCAGATGTGATCAGGTAGGGTCAGATCTAAAAATTTTATTCCTTGATCGGCATTGTGAATCTCAAATATTCGATTTCAGTTCTCAAAAAAGTATCTTTAAAAAGTTTTATAGTTCAAACTTCACGGAAATTGAGTGATATTTATATTATTTATCATTTTTTCCGTTATATTGGGTCCGCCATCTTGGATCACAGAATTTAAAAAATCTAAGTTCAGATTCGGATTCAATGATCCCAAAAACTCATAGAATACGTACTTCCCTATAATTATCTTCCCAAGCAACCCCCGTCTTGAAAAGGTTAAAGAATATTAGTGCATCATCGCGTACAATTATACACCAAACTTCTTTAATTATTAACTTAAACATGTTCGTGGTCATTTGGAAAACGATAGAAAAGAGGACTTTTTGTTTAATTTGACCTAATCTACCTATGCACTGCGACTCCTCTGTGAGTTACCGGACCCTGTATACGATTTGTGTGATAGATTTGCGAATATCTAAATTTGCGAAATAGTTGAAACAAGTGGCATTTACTCGAATGCTGTTTTCCTGTGTGCACGTTCGGAAATAATAAGCCGCAGCGTTGACGTCGCGCAAGATATCAGATGGCACGTGTGCCATCTCGATGACGATCAAGTTCTGAACGGGAGATCGCAGCTACCCGCGATCGCGTGCAAATTAACCCACGCGTTATCGCACTTAAAGGTCACATCGCGCACCACAAGCGCCGAAATTATCTGTACGTGCCGTGTGTCACGGTCCCCGCGGCACGTATCGTTATATAGTTAGGTAATCGCTGAATTTCGCGAAATGTTTGGCTATCGCACGAAAATGCGGAAAGATAATCTCGAGCGCTCGGGCACGGATGGGCATGATGTAGCGGATAAATCTCGGCGCTTGCCACGTTCAACGTTCGACTACCTGTGTATAACAATACACCGAAGAACATTATCGCCTTTATCGTCGAAATCACGGCTCTTCAATGAGTTACAACAACGTGAGCTTCCTGCGAAGTGCCTCCAAACGAGTGCTTGCGAAAGTCAAAGCAGGTCCAGATATTATAGGAAATCACGAGAAAGTGATTGCAAAAACTCATTCTTCGAACTCATTCTTCAACTATTTTTTCAAAAATGTAACGTTATCGTATATGGAAAGACAAAATATCTAAAAAATAAATAATATTAATAATATTATTTTGTGTAAGCACTATTGACATATATTTACTTTTACTAATATAAAGTGTTTGTCAAATTCTCTAAAAAAAACTTTATATGAGAAATAATTCATGAAAATTTATTTGAGATATAAAATTTATTCACATATAATAATATACGTAAAAAATTTATATGAAGTTTATTTGCACTGAAACAAAAAACTCGGAACTTATTTATAGAATAAAAGTATATTTTGCAAAAACATATATATAAACTTTATTTCACAGAAAGTTTATTTTCGCGAATAAATTTTATATTCCACAAATAAATTTTCAAGAATTTTTTATATAAAGTTTATTTCTGTAAAACAAATTTTTATCTCACAAATAAATTTTTAAGTATTTATTTCTCAGTGCACAAAAATAACTGTTTATTCTATATTTAAATTTAAGAAAATAGATTTAAGTAAATATGTTATTGCTACCCACTAAATAAATATTACTTATTTTTCATATATTTTTCCTCTCGGTGTAATTTTCTGTCCTGTAAAAAGGTATTTGAAGATTTATTTGTAGGATATAAACTTTACTTGCAGAAATAAATTTTATTTCACAGAAATATAAACTTTATATCTCACAAATAAATTCTCAAATATTTTTTCTCTCAATATGGAAGAACGAATCTTCTTCGCAAAGCGCACAAAAGCGGCTGGAGACGGATTCGCGATTCATTCCACGCGCTTCTGCGTCGTCGGGGCAAATCTTTTCACATTTGCGAGCGTTTTTGTCGCAGATGGATTCTCTTTTTCGCGATAATTATCAACGATTCACGTTTGAACTTTGCACAACCGACGTTCAGCTTCGTAACATTACTTGTGTTAGTCTCAGAATAAACGACGGGATCCGTGATTAGAGACACAAGCGCGGTTTGAACAACGTGCTTCTCTCGTCGAGATCCGTAAACTTTTCAGAAGATAATGGCCAATATTGCACGCTCTCGGACCGACTGTTACATGTGGCTAGGACGCTCGCGTTTGAAATAGCAAACGGACAAAAGCGACGTCACAATAACGCCTCGAGTCTCGCGCTAATTTACGAGCGCGTAGCATTCAAACGGCGGAAACGTGACGCTCGTGTTCCTGGCACGCGGCCAGTGCGAGACGAGTTTCCGTGAAGCTCATTCATGCGGAGTTACGCAAGCAGACGGCGCATGCACGCACGCACGCACGCATGTATTCACGCACGCACAGTCGGAAACGAAGACGGAAGGCGTGCAAAACGGCGCAAAAACGATGAATTACGACGAAATCAAAGACGAGATAACGGTAGTCGACCTTTGGCCGACCTAGAGTCCCGTAACAGCTCCGAGCAGGTATGAGACAAAATTTCTCCGACTAAAAGCTCCATCGGACGCTATGTTCCTCCTGTTCTCTCTTCACGATATCGTAATTCGAGTTACGCAAAGTTAATTAGAAGTTATTATTAAAGAGAGGTCTGTTAAAAATTACATCACGAATAAGCTCTCAACTGTCTGTCTGAAACGTAGAAACTTTATTTGTAAGAACCTTGAAACGTTTTACCTTCAAATTTTCTTTTAAATTTTTAATCTTTACGTTTCTTATGATTTATCAATATTTTCGGAAGAATTCACTCCAAATTAATGAAGTTAAGAAAAAAATTAATCACGAAGGAATTTGTAAATCAAGGAAAAGAACTGATTAGAAGTTATCATTAAAATGCAGTGTGTCAAAAATTCAATCATGAATGAGCCTCAACTGCCTATTTGCAACGTGGAAACTTCATTTGCAAAAACCTTGAAATGTTTTATTCTCAATTTCTCTTGATTTTTAATCCACAAATATTTCATGACGCAAAGCCTACTGGTGTGTCAATATTTTCGGAAGAATCGACTTCGAATTAACGGAATTAAGAGAAAACAGATCGAGGATAAATTGATTTCGAACTTAAGCAGGAGTTTGTAAAATCAAGGAAAAGTATTAATTCGAAATTATCGTTAAAAAACGCAGTCTGTTAAAAATTAAATCATGAATAGGCTTTCAGCTGTCTATCTGCAACGTGGAAATTTCATTTGCAGGAATCTTAAAATGTTTCATCCTCAATTTCTAATCTTTAAATTTCTCGTGACTCAAAGATTCCTCAAAATTTGCAGAGAAATCGACGCCTAATTGAAGAAACTTGTAAGTCAAGGAAGTGAAGTTAGAAGTGTTGCTATTAAAATGCAGTCTGTTAAAAATTAAATTATGGATAGGCTCTCAGCTGTCTATCAGCAACGTAGAAACTTCATTTGCGAGAACCTCGAAATGTTTCATCCTCAATTTCTCTTGAATTTCTAATCTTTGAATTTCTCATGACTCAAAGAGGCTGGCTTCAAATTTTCAGAGGAACCGACTCCGAATTGAAGGACGAATTTCTAAATGAAGGAAAACGCGGAGAATATTCTGTACTTCGATATTTTAAAGCAGAGAGCGCGCCTGACAGGATTTAGCGAGGACCTACAGATTCCTGTCCGGCCATTTATCGCGGAAAAAATGACATATCGACTTTGCTTCGAGCAGTAGCGGAAGTATATTCACCTCTTTGTTCAAACAACGCCTCTTCCGCGGCGGCGGCGAGTGCACCGATGCATCGACGTGGCTGTTCGTCGGATAGTACTGCATGTTTAAAATATTGTCCATACTGTGCGTGACCATCCTGCCTCAAATGGCGAAACACACGTGTGTGTTTGCAAAATGCAAAAAGAAGGAAAAAATCGCTCGATGAATCGATCGAGCTTTCCTCGTCCACGAAGTTCCCGGGACGACGAATATCGACTCGCCCGAGGATCAGAATCGCTTTCTCTCTCTCTTTTTCCCTCCTGCCCTCCGACGTTTCTCTTCTGGAAAGGATCCTCGTGCGCAGGCACCACGTGTCACAAGCGCGCGTTTAAAAACCCGAACAACCTCCGCGTAGCTCTCGACGTATCGATCTCTTCTTCTGGAGGCTTCTCGCCCTCTCGCAGTAACCTTCCCTTCGCGTTGCTCGGCGAATTCGCGCACTGTATCGAGCAATCGTGAATTGCTCCTCGGGGGCACTCCTCGAACTTGATGAGTTCCACGCGCGCACACGCGAAGTCTCAAACTCGCAGAATCTCACGGCGAGGCGTTCGACTAATTCGCGATCTCCCGTCGTATCGTCGACCGCGTCCACCAGGATCGACTCAACAGGTGTCCATTATCCGAAGAAACTCGGATGCTTTGCGACTCTGAACGTCGCGCGAAACGACGCGATCGTTGCAAAAGATCCGACTCGACTGCCGAGTCGATTTCCACTTGGATGCTCGCGACGAGGCCGATGTCTCTCGCCGTTATCGAACCGCTCTCTCTCTCTCTCTCTCTCTCTCTCTCTCTCTCTCTCTCTCTCTCTCTCTCTCTCCCTCTCCCTCTCTCTCTTTGAAAAGAACTTGGTACAGCTATCAGCAGGCAGAGAGAAAGAGAGAGAGAGAGAGAGAGAGAGA
>NW_022639451.1:2738321-2760549 GCF_010583005.1 Odontomachus brunneus
TCTCTCTCTCTCTCTCTCTCTCTCTCTCTCTCTCTCTCTCTCTCTCTCTCTCTCTGATCCGGTCGTTTTTTCAAAAACTACGAGTAGTTTTGGCCACAAAATTTTAGGCACAATTTTAGATCGAGAAAAATTTATATATCTGATTACACACGCAAGAAAATTTTAGTTGGTGCAACCAAATGGGAACCAACTGAAAATTAGGTGATCAGAAACGATCTCTGTTATGAAAACTAATATTTTTGTTGTTGCAACCGAAAATATTCGTCTGAACATTCAACGATATTAGAACTCAGTTGAGACTACTAAAAACAATTGACTATACAGAAGTCTCATAAAAGAATTTTTTCTGTTCCTATAGCCGAGTTTTCGTCTGATCCCTGAGCAACCGAAAATTCGGTTGCACCAACAGAATTCTTTTTTCCGTGCAGCTGAAGAATTCATAATTTGCTACATTTTGGAATTTTAACCTTAACTTGATATACTGGGAACAATTTTCGATCTCGGGCGATTTTTAATTTTGAATTATCCGTAAAAGCCAGTGGAGAGAAGATTTTCGTGCATTTCATGCTAAAAAAGTTATAATTCACGGAAACATGAGGTTGATTTCTATTTGGTTTGTCATGTAACAAAAAGGCAAAACTGCTGTGAGGTCGTTTTCGACTGCAGTGACGAAAACGATGAAAAATTTCAAAATTGACATCTCGAGCTGTCAGTTGGCGTAAATATTTACTTGATACATATAAAAATTCTGCAAGTTTATACGTACTGTACAGATATTTGCGCCAGATTAACTCTTGAACGACAAGATGAATTTATAGGACATAAAAATGGAAGAATATAAATGGGGTCACATACAACTCTAGCAATTTTTGAGTTTATTGTTTTCTTCTGTATATTAAAATGTGTATTAGAGTGAATAAACAGCAATTTAATAGGACATACATTCTTTAGTTTCATAAGAATATTTTTTCAATCTAATATCTCACTTTAACGCAAACATATCACATACAAAGTTTCAATAGACTGCATTGAAACATATATGGAGTCATCGTTGACACCACCTTGTCATTTAAGAATTAAGAGCTGCTAAAGTGTAAGATAAAAATATAAAATAAAGATGATTCTTCGTTATAAATTTTTGTTTTTTTAAATAAACATATTAAATACAATATATAAGAAATGTTTTATGTAATAGTAATAGGTAAATGGTAACTATGTATTGCACTTTATTGCGCGCGGCGGCCGAAACGCCAAGACCAACTTTATTCGTCTGACTGACGGATTAATCATTCAAAGATATTTTCGTATTCGCGCAACTGATGTAAATCACGCCAGGAATTATGCCCCCACGCGCACATACCTTGCACTCTAAATTTCTTGGAATGAAAATCTCACTCGAAAAATAAATTGAGCCAAGTTACCTGAGAATTAAAGTGGCTTATATAAATATATAAATATCTACTGTTTTGTTATCATACTAAAAGGAAATTCTCTGAAAATTTTTCGTATTTCTCAGCTTCGAAATTCGGTTAAAGATACGGAAATGTTCCTGGAAATTTTCGTTAGCGAAACAAACATCTGTACAGTACATACAAAC
This sequence comes from Odontomachus brunneus, assembly GCF_010583005.1. NCBI lineage: Eukaryota > Metazoa > Arthropoda > Insecta > Hymenoptera > Formicidae > Odontomachus > Odontomachus brunneus. The sequence continues at coordinate 2,739,919 of NW_022639451.1, forward strand.
TTGCAGAATTTTTGTATATATCAAGTAAATATTTACGCCAACTGATAACTCGAGATGTCAATTTTGAAATTTTTCATCGTTTTCGTCACGTATTAAACAATGCTCCAATTCATTAATGCTTAATGATTCAATAAGGAGCTCCAAAAGTGCCGATAATGTAGAGACGATCGTCACTAACACAATCACTCTATCCTTTTCGTATTTCTTGCACATATCTTATATAAACATGTATTGTTTCATTTTACCATATTCAGTCACCTAACCATACATATATAGAAATCTTTTTATAAACTTTCCCGATATTTTTAAGCTTCTAAATTCAGATACAAAAATATAGCGATACTCTTACAAATATTTCTCAGCGGAGTAAACTCGCGTTCAGCATATACAAGCTACAGAACTTTTATATCAGGCGAATAATTTACCCTAACTGACAGTGCTTGACAGGCCAATTTACAATCAAAAAGTCAACTTTGAAATTTTCTATCATTTTTGTCATATATCGAACAATCCTCCAATTTACTCTCGCATGTATTTTTATTGTGCAAGAACATTTGCAATTCCGAGCAATCAATACAACGTAAACTTTGCAGGGAAAAGTCAGTATTCGGCGAAGATTACGATTCCAGCATCCTCAGGAGATGTGATACTTGAAAATACGGACAAAATACACACTTTTTCTGCAAAGTTTACGCGTCCCATTACTCAGTATGTAACGAAAGCGATAGAAAATCTCGAGCTATCAGTTGAAGTAAATATTTACTTGATACAAAAGTTCTGCAATTTGTACGTAGCGCTTGATATTTGCTCCTCTAACGAATATTTCAAGAAACATTTCTGCACATTTCCAATTGAATTTAGATGCTTAAAAATATGCGAGACGTTTGCAGAAAGGTTTCTTTGCGTATATTTATGTTTTTTGCCAATATGATAAAACAATTTATATAAGATCTATATGTATGTGCAAGAAATGTGAAAATAGTAGTTATAATAATAATCGTATAATAATCGTGTTAGTGATAATCGCCTCTACGTTGTTCGCCCTTTTCAAGTTTGTCATCCACTTTGGCATCTCTTTAACGCAACCTGATAGAAACACCGGCGAAGCATTCGAGACGCAGACACACCGTATGATAATGATGTCATTAAAATTTATTAGAAATTCGTAAATAGCGCGACGAAGGCGATTTAATTGCGTCGCCTCACAAGCGACTATTCATTATTTTGCGTCGTAAAAGCGCCAGTCGGTTCGCTTGATCGCTTTTTTCACGTGCGAATTGTCGTGCGCGTTTCTGTTCGTCAAGTATTCCAAATTCGCCACGAGATACATCGCGACGATTCTTCGATAATGAATTCCAATTAGCTACTCCCCCGACAATAATTATCGCGAAAGACCATTATTTATTCGCGCTCGACGCGAATTAATGTCGCGTGTCATCGTTTTTCCTTTAACATCTCTAACATTGTGCGAATCATATTCGCAATAGAATCTCCGGTCAGAATGGATAAAAATGCACGAATTGTTAATTACACGATCCTGCATTTCGCGACGAGTCTTTCGACGTTAACTGTTTTCGACATCGAGCTGCTCGCAGGAAAATATGTCATCTAAGCACGAAACGCGCCACATCATCGTGATATTGGCTAGTTGAAAATTATCGGCCGGGCTTATCGGGAGAGGTCAGCGCGATAAGCGCGTATAACCGGTAATAACTGCGGTAATTCTTGCGCCCCGCGAAGTACAAGCAAAACAATATAATTATACCGCGCTTAAGGTTCGTCTTCGCCGAACCTTGCGTAATTTTCCTTCTCCGTCTTGTTGTTATTTTGTTCTTATCGCATTCACAAAGGCGCGCACACACGAACACGCATGCATGCACTTACGCACATACGACGTAGCGAAAAATTGTTCGATCTATCTCTCCCGCTAATCTACACGGCGGCTCGTCAAGGTTCCGCTCGCGTAGTTTAGTCGGGAGTATATGGAAATAAATATCGACAAGCACACATGTCCCGTGCACATTTGCGATGATAATTCGAGCGGGAAGGAAATACGCCTGAATATTCAATATTAATATCAACGATCGATAGACCTGCGAAGATAACCGCCGCGATATATTTTCAACAACGACCTCATTGCTGCACGCGCGCGCAAGTGGATGGAGCGAGTGAAAATCCCCGGCTGTGCGATACTCAATATCTGGAAAATGTTAGATCCGACGCGAACTCGATCTTTTCGTAGTGCGAATCACGATCCGCGGAAATACTCGCGAGCGTCACGAGATAGATAAGCGGCGCGCACGCGGAGCGTCGACGAGAGGAATGGCGCGGGCAGTTGCTCCGCGGAGTGCACATTGACCGACGATTGCCTGAGCAGGGCGGGAGGGATGGAGGGGGAGAAGGCGAGGGATAAGTCGACAGACGAAGTCCGGCGCGATGACGATTGGTGATCGAAAAAAAAGACGGAAAAAGACGCGAAAACCGCTTTAACGGGGTCGAGTTATCGGCGTACCGGACATAACCGGACCGCGGTGATCTCTGCGCACTCGGCATGAAAGCTCGCATTATGACCGGAGTTTATCGGCGAATGGCTGACCACGGTGGTCCAGCCAGTGTTTTTCAAACGATAACCGGGCTTCACCGGATCCAGCCATCTCTCTGTCTTATTCTTTCGCTCTGTTTCCCTCTCCCTCTCTCTCTCTCTCTCTCTCTCTCCCCCTTTTCTCTTTCTCAGCACGAGCGACGACAACAACCGGAGAGGCCGAGAGCTCGTATCGGCACGGTGCGTGAATTCTCTTTCGCTTCGATTGACGATAGTAGGTCGCGCGAGCGCCGCATCCTAATTCGCGATCTAAATTTCCACGGCGAAACATGGAATTCACCTCGGCTTCGCGCAAGGATTGCGATCGTCGAGATGCGCGAGTCGTGTCTGAAGGACGTAGCGTGAAATGTCCAAAGAGTGGAATTACACGTCGAAGAATATGTCCCAGGCGAATTTCGCGGAATACGTCAGTTTCCCTGAGCCCATCGCTACCTTGATTTTCATGCACGGCAAGAATTTTATGGTAAAAGAGTCACTGTGGAATTTTGTAACGGAAGAACACACCAACACTCTACGGTAATTGGTTATCCTTACATTCTATGTGTGCTTCTTGTATTTCAGAATCGCGTTATTAAAAAAATTGATGTTTCTAGCAAAATATATCTTGCAGACAACTTATTCTTGCACTACTAGAAACATAATAAAATTTTGTAGTAATAATAATATATATAATAATAATATATGTAATATATGTATTATATATATTATATTATTATGATATATAATAATATAATATATATAATATATAATATGTAATAATAATAATAAATATAAAATATAATGGTACTAGTGATAAGTAAAAGAAAAACTTGTGAACACAATAAAATTGAAGCAAATTACAGAGAAAAGTTACAATATTCTCTCCGTGTGTACTAGATACTTCAAAATCTTAATTACAATTCAAATCTTAATTACAATTCAACCACACGGAGAAAATATTGCAGTAAAAATTACAATAAAACTTTTGCAACCTTGGAATATGCAGAATTATGACCGAAATTACTATATATTCGTTTAAAAATGATATATATTTTTTATTTTTTCCTATAAAATTATTGTGTTATAATTTTTATATACCCCAAGTGAAATTGTTTATTATTTAGTAATTTATACTGCAATGCAGTAATTTATACTATAATTTATACTGCAATTTTAGTATAGTCTGGCTTTATAAAAGCCAAAAAGCATTATAAAAAGAGATATAATTTCACGTAATTTTACCACGTTATCTTTTCCGCATAGAAATATAAAACACTCTCTTTTTCTGTCTTTAAATATGCGTACTCTTTAAATTTGCTCGAATGGAATTCCATTCGAAAAGTAGAGTCACAATCTAATCATTAAAATTCGAGTGGCTATTCGTTCACGCGGAGCGTATTCTTTCGCTCTGAATCATCGAATGAATATTCCCACTCGAAATTCAACAATGAAAATCAAACGCACGGGAAAAAATACTATTAAATCAATAGAATTGGTCAACAGCGTCGTAATTGGAGTCAATCTTAATTCAATAGCGATATTATTGGAAGTAATACTCTAGTTATTAAAACAACGTATCAGTTTCAATAATATTGCTATTGAATCAAGAGGATTTACTTCAATCACGGCGCCACTGATCAATTCTATTCGTATAACGGCATTTTCTTCGCGTGCACAGTTCACCGTCGCCGAAACGAATTCACTCAAATCGATGAAAACATTCTTTCGTGCTAATTAAAGATCTACTCTAAAGTTTGTGCGACAGTATTTTCACTATCACTTCGAGTGAAACGAATTTTTATTCGTTCTAAGTTCGATCATCCTCTAAAATTCAATCGGTGTACTCTTCATTGAAGTGCTACACTTATAACTGATTGTTCAGTTAAAAGTATAGCACTACAATTGGCAAAATCTCGCTGAAAGAATCAGTTGATAATAGCAATTGTTCCTATGATTGTGATGCAGTCTGCAAACATAGACAGCATTGTAGTACACAAATCGCATGGAAAGCAGTAATTCCATTGCCGTTACTGCCAAACGCAGAAAACTGGGTTTGATATAGCGTATAACGAATTTATAATATACAGATGTTGCAGTGAAATCTTACTTCCGGCAGTCAAAAGCAGTAAGATATAAGATGAAACAGTAAAGCAAGTGTTTCCACTGAAAGTCAATGGATATTTGCCAATTATCGGGAAAATGCTCTTTTTATTGAGTTATTAATCAGAAACATTTTTATCGACTCACTTTAACCCTTTCATCACTAATCGGATATATGTTTTTCACACCATTAATAATAACCTTATTCAATTGAATAAATAGCTTTTTGACATTCAGAACACATCAGCTATCATTTTACTTATTACTATTGAGACAAAAAATATGCCCTCCTAAAAAAATATCCCTCCCAGTGGAACATCAGCGTCCCGACATTCCTTTAGCGCAAAAAACTTTAAATTTTTTTGCTAAAAGTACATTTTATATTAATATATTTAATAAAGTGAAAATTAAAAAACTGTACCTTTAAAAAACAAAATTAATAGTAGAAAGATTAAAAAATTGTACCTTTAAAAAATAAAATTAATAGTAGAAGGGTTAAGGAGTTATAGAACTTTGACAGAAGAAAAAATTAAAGAATTTTAAAAAGTTGTAAATTGTTAGGAGTGAATTTTTTGTCAAGTATGTCCATCAAGTATATTTAATATTATCTTGATACAAAAAAAATTGAAAAAAACTCATTATAAAACTTTAAATGTGTTATTCTAGAAATAGTATTTTTTTTAACTGTAACCACGATAACTTGTAAATAGTTTATTCAATTAACTTCATTTTTTACGCAAAATGTTTATCATAATTATCTGTGTGGGTTAAAGAGGATTTCCGCAAATTTTAAAATCATTTTTCATTTATTTATTTAACATGTACAAATTTTTCAGTTAAAAGATGAAATTTGATTTTTTATAACATTCATTTTGCGAAATGTCTTTTTCTCAAAATTCGCTCTGTTAGAACAGATAGCTACAATTATAATGAATAAAAAAATATATTAATATTGATTTCAGATCACTCCTGTGTCGAGATTATAGCCGGTATTCATAGTCGTATCTTATTTCAAGATCGTCTTAAGTAATGTCTTAAAATGCGAATACTATAAATACCGGTTTATGATTGAAGCATAATTTTTTTTGCACAACAGAATTGAAATAACGTTAACATTCATCATAAAATCTAATTTTTTATATCAAAATATCGTTAAATGTGCCTAATAGATGTATATAACCAAACATTCATACCTCTGTTAATTTACAACTTCTTACTATATTCTTCCCAAGTTTTCACTAACTTTTACTGCTGTCAGAGCCCTGTAATCCCTGAAAAGAGCGCATTCCAAGAAATTGGAGAGCAGCAGATAAATGCAATTTATGATGCGCATATATCTGTTGGCTCGTGTTATCTTGGCTCCTGATTAACTGTATATTTAACTCGTCGTATATACACAATTCGTATGTACACAATTGCTTGCGTCTTACACACAAATTAATGAGCCGCCGCGCTATCACAGTGTCGGTCACCGGTGAACCCCCCGTGACACACACAGTCAAAGTGCATGCAACATAGCGCGTCCGTTTTGATAAGAGCATCGCCGGCTCTCTCGAGAAACATACGGATTATCGACGATCTATCGAAAAGCTTACGTATCGCGTTAAATAAAACAATGGTGTATACACCGTTCCTGCATGCTCGCCCGAGTGCGAATGTTGCACGCGACGAGGAAAATCCAGCCCGCTTATGCAAATCGGCACATGGCGTTGCCACGGTACGGCTATATTTAGATGCGAAAACAAATTAGTCGACGCATCGCGCCGGAGCGCAGCTGCGGATCGACGACACGCGAGGAATTGGCAAAAAGCATAAAAAAACGCGCCATCGCGTCTTGTAAAATGATACGTATCGATACGGTTATCCGGCCTGTTATTTTCGCACAGCATTAACACATTGTGTGTCGTCACGCAGTCACCGGTGTGACCGGTGCGACCGGCGGCGCTACGCTATCACAGCGTCTCATTAAGTTCTGTATGAATCCTGTCTCATTAAGTCCTGTATAATTAATTGCGTCAAAAAATTGCTTATGTCGTCAATAGAAAGCTAATGAAACAAGACGCAAGATATATACACCTACATGGAGAAAAAGAATATATAAAAGAAAAAAAAATATTCGGTGTATGGGAAGAATATTAGTGTTTTTTCTTTCATATGATTTTTTTCAATTTAGCTATGTTTTTAATAATGTTTTAATAATGTTTTTAATAATTTTTTCAATTTAGCTATGTTTTTAATAGACTGTCAATATGGGTCTGTCTGGTTAAAAAATATAGTAAATTTTACAAAAAAGTAGCAAGTGTTTTAACCTACATGGAGAAAGAATATCTAAAAAAAAAAAATATTTTTACATGGGAAAAATATTATAGTGTTTTTTTTCATATAAATTTTTATCAATTTTGCTAAGTTTTTAGTAGTCCAGAAATAGACTGTTATTGAGATCTATCTGGCTAAGGAATATAATAAATTTCACTAAAAACGTAGCAAATATTTTAATCTACATGAAAAAATAGAATACCTAAAAAAGAAAAAATATTTATTTGATGCATAAAGAAAATATTAGTATTTTTTTGTAAATTTTTTTCAATTTTGCTATGTTTTTAGTAGTCCAGAAATAGACCGCCAGTGGGGTCTATCTGGTTAAGGAACATAGTAAATTTTGTTAAAAACACAGCAAATGTTTTAAGCTACATGGAAATATAGAATATTTAAAAAAGAAAAAATATTTATTTAATATGGAAAGAATATTATAGTTTTTTTTTCATATAAATTTTTTTCAATTTTGCTATGTTTTTAGTAGTCCAGAAATAGACTCAGGTAAAAATAGAAAATGACTGTCAGTAGGTCTATCTGGCTAACGAGCATGGTAAATTTTGCTAGAAACGTAGCAAATATTTTAATCTTTCGAACACACTATGGTACAAATTTGCACTGTCAAATTTATGTCACTGTCAATCATGCGAATTTTTTGGTTGAATCGCGATTGTAGATATACGGAGTATATCCGGTAACTCGCGTCACAGTACAACTCGCGGTGTGTACAGATAAATTAGATCAAAATAAACAAAAAATTCCTATTACCATTTTGCGAACGTAAAATTTTGAGATATTAATTAGTCGTGTATTTGCAGATTAGATCAAACTGAACAAAAGAGTCCTCTATTATTTTGCAAGTAACGTAGGTTTTAATTATTAATTAAATAGTTTAATTAATTAGATTTAATATTAATTTCTTCATGTAGGTTGCAAAACACTTGCTACGTTTTTAGTGAAATTTATTATATTCCTTAGCCAGATAGACCTCAATAACAGTTTATTTCTGGATTACTAAAAACATAGCAAAATTGATAAAAATTTATATGAAAAAAAAAACACTATAATATTTTTCCTATGTAAAAATATTTTTTTTTTTTAGATATTTTTTCTCTCCATGTAGATTAAAACACTTGCTACGTTTTTAGTAAAATTTACTATATTTCTTAGCCAGACAGACCTGTCTTACTGACAGTCTATTTCTGGACTATTAAAAAGCTTCTGGACTATTAATAGCTAAATTGAAAAAATTATTAAAAACATTATTAAAACATTATTAAAAACATAGCTAAATTAAAATTAATTAATTAGATTAATTAGATTAATTAAATATTAGTATATTATGGTACGCGATTATCCGCTAATATTTTTTAATGAATAACTCAAAACTGTACGTGTTATTTGCAAAATGATAAAGGACTTTTTTATTCAGTTTGACTTAATCTATAAGTATACAACGGCAGGCGTTGCTATCACTACTCATTTGCCGTATCGCACATGATTATTCGCCAATTTTCTTTAATTAATAACTCCAAATTTTACGCGATTTTTCCAGAAATGGTAGAGAAATTTTTTGTTCATTTTGACCTAATTTATCTATACACCGCGGCCCGACGCGAGTTACCGGACTGTATATTCCATATAACGGACTGTATAACATCAGATATATCACATGATTCAATTGAAAACTTCAGACTTAATGTTGTACTCAAATCTAAATATCTCACAAGAAAGAATTCCAAGTTCCAAATAACAACTATTAGTACGAGCCTTAGACTTCAATTCATCTTTCATCAGCAGACCGCCGAGTGTTCTCTTATTTACCGTCAAAGCATAATAAAGTACGTAAGTGAGCTTATTAGTGTAATTCGATATCGGCGATAATCACGACGTGCTAAGAATCACCTTTCGCCAATACGTTGTGCGATCAGCGTGAAATCACCGAGTAATATTCATACCTCCGACCGACCGATCGGCTGTGGGAAATCACGTCTCGCCTCCTATCGCGAGAAGCGTTTCCCTCGTTCCTCTCTAAGTCGCGACAGAAATCTCGCCACTCGTCCGTGCAATTCATGAGCGCACGACCTTGCGACCACAGAAAGTCAGCGCATAAATAAATAAATATATATATATATATATATTTCTCTCCGTAAATTAAGATTCATTCGGCGAGCGAGAGAGCCAATGTCGAAACCGAGAGCGATCGGGGACCTTGAACGGCCGCGAAATGCACTACGCGCTCTCGCGAACCTTCACCGCGTGACATATAGCCACGGAATAACAATCTTTCCTCTTCATTATTGCAGAAATATTCCAGAACACATACATATATTACACGCGGATCGCGAGGAATGTGGGCGTGATCGTGATCGAGATATCGCGCGTAAACCGAAGTCGCGAAGAAAAGAGGAAAGATCGATCAGAATTCCGATATTATCCGTCGATTTCTCGCTGATCGCGCAAGATAACAATCACGAAGGACAAGTTGACGTGTTGAACGTTGCAACAGTCACCGGTGATCGACACGGAGATCAACAGGTAATTTTCTGAGTCGAAATTTTAATCCTACTTTCAACCTTACTATTCCATTCAACATCTATTTTGATAGTTTATTTTGAAATCTATGTCGATCTCTTTTGATTCTACTTAATCTACCCGAATCGAAGTTTTAATCTTACTTTCAATCTCACTATTCCATTCAACACCTATTTCTATAATATAACCTGTTTTAACGGTAAAAAAAGTGAGAAAAGAAATTTCAGTTCAAGATTCAGATTCAAGGTTTAATATAGGACCAAAATTTCGACTCGGATTGACACAGAATTTCTCACGTACTTATGTTCTTATGTTCTTATGCGTGAAGTCCGAAAAAGAACTCGGCATTTCTCTATCATTCACCGTTCCTTTCTAATGGTTAAATAAATTTCTGACGGTTGAATCTCAAATGAGATTCAATATATTTAAAAAATATAAATAAAATGATTCAATGTATATATTTAAATAAATATATTCAATATATTTAAACAATTTTATGTTGAATATTATCAACATTTTTCATTTTATTGCATATTTAAATCAATATAAATTTTTATATTGGACACTATCAATGTTATATAAATATTACCAATATTGTTTTCCATAAAAAATTCTTCTATTTAAGCAATGTATTTGTCTATAAAAAATTCATAAATAAAAATTGTCTATAAAAATTCATAAGGATTAACAATTTTTCTGCTTCTACGCTATTTTCTTCAATTAGCTACAATACATGAATAAAAACTGAAACAATATTTTTTTACTTATAAAAGACTGCAACCTAAATACAACAGAAAATCACACTAGCTTCTACATTTTAACCATGTCCGTATATGGAAGAAATGTTGTGTGATAAAAATTAAAACATTTGAAAACATTCTAATATTTTGTACTTTTCATGAAAACTATCTTTCGACAATAATAGCATAGATTTTTCTTCACTGAATCGTGTAAAATGTATTTCTGCAAGTAACTTATCTTTATTTCATGCTATGCAATCTCATTCGAAGATTAACATATATCAAAAGTACAGATATTTTCCAGACAAGAATGCCCTTTTTTCTGTGCGCAATCGACGGGAATAAACGTGGCAGTTAACGTGTTAACGATCGCTTGACGTTTCAATGATGCGACAGAAATAGACGATTTTTATCGGCTGCTTGTCCGCTGACGCGTCCGACTGTATCTCCTGCCAACCGGGAGCTGTCGCCCGCTCACAGAGAGGCAAGGCTCTATTCCCGTCATCGACAGCGCATACATATCGATTCCATTTGGCAGAAGTATCATATAGTATCGATAACAAACGTACAAATGGCACGATGGCTCATCGGATTTAAACTCCCCCGCATTCGTTCGCTTGACGTTCTCCTCTGCCTCTCTCTTCTCTTCTCTCTTCTCTTTCTCTTCTCTCTTTCTTTCGTTCTTCCTGTCGCTGAGTAACGCGCACGTGAAATCGCGAATGATACATCAGCGAGAAGAAACACACGGGAGAAGAGGCATGTGACCGCGTTAATCGTGGATGAAACGCCCGCGTCGGCGGATAAACACGTCCTGTTTTCACCAGCCGGTGACGCATTCGAGAACACGCTATTTTCGTCGCAACGGACACTCGCGCGTCTGTGCGAGTAAATACAGAGCGGTCAAAAATTTACTGATCCACCTATGATACCCGGATAATCCTCGACCTACTGTCGGGTGGAGACTGCCCGGACAGTAATTGGTCTTCCTTGAGCGCAGAGACGCGACTCGCGCGTTCCGATGTGAGGAATAACATTCGTTTTCGAGCGCCGAAGCGGCTCGCTCATGCAATGAACGTCGTGTATCTACGCGAATGCAATTGTAACTCGTATCAGTACAGTGTTAATGTTGGTGCAAAATATCGCGCTTGCTAAATAAAATAGGAAACGAAACTGACTCGATTCCGCAGGATTAATGATTTTATTTTGTGAATAAAACTAACGCTCGACTCCATTCTTAGACGTCTAATGATTTCTTGTTTTTGTTTCGATATACTTAAATTCTCTGCGAGATCTTAATAGAAACATAACAAAATTCTTACGCCAACCTCACACGATTTCGAGTCGAATAAATGTAAAATGTTTGGATAATTTTAACGTAATAAAAAATAATTTTCCTTTTTTTTTAATTTGACTGGATCAGTTAAATTTGATAAAATTGTGAATATAATATTGCAGGTGAAAATATTATAGTCAAAAATTATATTGTATAATATTGTGTAATATTGTAGATAAAAATATTGGCCTACGAGTTCGTGCGGATTTTCAAACAAAACTGAAATGCATTTTATTCTTGTTAAAAACCATATTAATCAATAATATATATGTCATTCTATGCTCGACAATTTTTTGCCATCTTTCATGTAATTCCATTTTCCAGCAAAGAAACGTTCCAAGTAATTTTTCACGTCTTCTAAAGAAGCAAAGTTTGTATCGTCCAAGCTTTGTGAGCAAAACAGATAATAATCTCGGGTGAATATTGTGAAAAACTGCCACAACTTTTACGGAAGTAAAAAAGCATAATACATCAGAGAAGCTTATTACTGTTTCCTATTTTCATAACGCAATAAAGACAACTGTATTTCTTCAAACACAATCATTTACACCACAAAATATCCTCTAAAATGTCAACTATTAAAGCATATATATAGACAGCCAACTGTGAATGTATGGAACTACCTTTCTAATACCAACATGCGGACGCTAACTAGACAAAAATCTGCACAAACTTATGGATTAATCCAATTCATTAATCCAAAAATAATATTTGTTTTTATAACATTTTTCGCGTAAAACTGTGTTGAAAATATTAAAAATTACTATAAAAATAGTAAATTTATTAATGATCTATGAATATATGATATAAAATACATTCAAATAATTATAATAATTTTTTAGAGAAAGATAAAAAAAATTACAAAACATTTTTAAACAAGTATATAATAATTTATATATATAACAATATATTTAATATTTATAATAATATATTTATATAGTGATTTCAGTCATAATTATGACCCAAGTGAGTCATATGGCCCACTTAGGTTTACATGGCATAGTTTAGAAAAATTTGACTGCAATTTTTACTACATTTTCTCCATGTAAACACATACGAATATTGCCAAAATGTTGACGAAGAATCATAATTAACAGCAACTAATACTGGTCCATAAATAATTTATTTCCATTGAATGCAGCAATTTGACTAAAAGATCGATCTAAACTTTTCCACTGACTCATGATTAGTTATACCATAATTTACCGTACCATAATTTACCATATTATGATTTATTTCACAAAATATTCTTACAGAATGAGAGATTTCGCGTCTTCGAAAGATATAATGTTTCCTTCGTCGCGGTATTTGGAAAACATTAAACGGCGATCTGCATGAGAACAGAGAACGATGATTTGCATCAAAACAAAGGATGATGATCCACGTCAACAGAGTGAGGAACTTAAAATCACCGTACAGTGAATACGGTCACGTCGAGAGCGCTAAAAATCACGCGGAATGAGGACCGATAAGCCACGTGCTAACCGCAGCTATCGCTTGTAAGTTATATGAGGAATACTTATTTGCCCGTTCGCTTGTTTGCGTCTTTAACTTTGACATGTACGGCCGCGGCGCTCGACACGCGCAATGTAAATCGCTCTAATGCGACGTTTGACTAACGTTATATGCACACGACTATTATTGAGATTGCGCGGAAGAAAATCCCTTTAGTGTCGTAATAGGCAGCTTTTCACTTCGCTTCTGCGCGAGAAGAGAGCTCACGCGATGAGACTGAAAGTTGGCACAATTAATCCGGACTATAATTATAATCGATACGCGAGTCCCCGGCAGAGTTTATTCCGGCGACTGTGATACACAGATTGACGCAAACGCAACGTAATTCATCTCAATATAGATTGATTAATGAAACCGGAGATGATCTTCTCGCCTCCTTGAACATTTTTCCTCGTAATATATTGGATGCTTCAAGGTTATCAAGCGTTACTTTGCATCGTAAGGTATTTTTTAAGGTGCGCATACCTGCATAATAACCTTAACTTCTAACTTAAAATCATCTGGTTTTTCGTTGCGTCTGTATATGTAAATTATTCTATTTATTATTCAAGAAATAATATCTAAGTATTAATATATATTCCGAATATTATTTCTTCTTTTATTCATTAGACAAAGTGACAGATTGACATACAGAGTGGCATTTGTAAGGTAAAATATAAAATTATACATAAAAGAAGTAATATCTTAATATTTAGGTATATTTAAGGAGATTTTTTATATTTTGGGTTTATTTTAGGATATTAATATTTAGATATTGTTATAATTATTTATTGAATAATTAATAGAATAATTTATATATTTTTCTAAATTTCTGGGAATAAAATTTCAATCGAATTCGATTCACTTGTACAGAATGTTATAGAGTTATATAGATTGAATACTCTCCTCTAAATCGTCGAGCAAATATTTTCATTCGAATTTTTGAAGAGTGAATCTGATGTATTCCATCATCACAGAAATATATTCATCTTAATCAACTCATAAATTCAATTCATCGCTCATCAAAATCCGCTTTAAGTTTCAGCAAAGCATTCACTCTTGCGACTTCAAATATGTGATGGTATTTTCTCCATTACTCCGAACGAAAATACCAATACCACTTTTCACTCCCTTTGAGTGAAATCCCACTACAAAAAATTTGAAGAGTCTAAATGTTATAAATGTTGAAGCTATCACATCGGTTTCATGTACGACTAAAGCTTAAATCATATGATGCACGATTTCATGCATGCTGATTATGCTTCTTACATGCATGCTTGCTGATCAATTCCAGTTCACTGCATGGATCTTGTATTGGAGGATTCATGCAAAGTTTCGAGTAATTACTTTTTTAATTAATTAATTTTTAATTTTTTTAATAATTATCGTGTTTAATTGACGATTAATATGAGTCAATTCAATCGAAGACCGTTCAATTGACGATTGAACTTAGCAAATTTAATTAAAGGACGTTTCATTTACGACTGATATGAGCAAATTCAGTCGATTCAGTCGAATATTGCTTGCTGACGATCGATATACTCAGTTGCCTTCCAGGTCCTACTCAATCATCGGTGTTTTCTACAATGCTCTTCGAATAAATATTATCCATAAAACTAATTGTAGTCTTGAGTAATCGAACGCTCTTTAATTAAATCGATTGAATTTGTTCACATTAATCGCCAATTAAACAGTCTCTAATTAAATTTGCTAAATTTGATCATCAGTTAAACGGTCTTTAACTAGATTTGCTAAGTTCAATTGTTAATTGAACGATCCTTGATTCCCTTCGCTCATATCAATCGTCAATTGAACGGTCTTTAACCTTTAGACTGCCGGAAGCCACTTTTGTGGCTTTGCACAAATCTCAAAATTCTGCGCCATGTGTATGTTACTTATCAGAAAAATTTTTAAGAAAAAAGAACTACTTTTTTAATGATAAAATGCCGGCAGCCTAAAGGTTAATTGAATTTGTTGAGATCAATCGTCAATGAAACATTCTTCGGTTGATTTTGCTCGAATCGATCGTTAATTGTGATCTAATTGAAACATATGTTTTCCAATTGCCATATCCGCGACACAAGTTGCATTCCAATTGTCGTAATCGTCGACACAACACTACACATCCATACTCGAGGGCTACTAGTTGGCTGTGTAAACTAGTGTTTTCTAGTGACAATTAAAATTAATAAGCGTAGCGGCTTGAAAAGAGACTGGCATTTGCAACGTGAAGTGGATAATATCTTTTTTATCATTTAGATTTTATTATTTATTATTAAAAAATATCAAAATATAAGCACAATTGAAAAATAATCCTAACCCCACCCGACATACGTACACATTAGTACACTTTGTTCCAATTGAATCGTGCACAACGTTACACTTTGTGCATTTCTGTGTACATATGTGTCAAGATGTGTTAAGTAATTGGGAAGCACCCATCCAAATGATTGCAAAAGCATTCGTCCAAATGATTAAAAATGATTAAAATAAAAATATTTTAATGTTTTCATAACTCTGGACCTATACCGCGAACTGAGTTGTCGATCAGCGTGCACGTCATGAAATGCCGTGCGTCATATGATTCTAGCTTCGCAGATCGGGAGGCGCCGGTGATGATTAATTAGTCCGACGCGTGCAGCGGCTGTTTACCACGCGCACTTTTCCAACGACAGCAAACGTCGGCTCGCGAGCGCGCGCGATTAAACTCCGATCGGCTATCGAGGGAGCTCCGTTATCGACGCTGTTAATGGCATCGCGCGAAGTCCAAGCGCGATATTCAGCCGTGGCTACGCAACGCGGCTGTGATTCGCGGAAAGCTCGGAATAATCGCGCCGGACCGGCCTGCGTCAAAACCTCATGACGCCATACGCCCCGTCTAATGAGTGCCGCACGTGACGCGACGGCGAGAGCTGGCTGCCATGGCGAGTTCGCACGAGCCCCGCCGCGCGGATCGTCCCCGGATTAGTCAGCGGAGCAATTAAACCTGCGTGCGCAAAAAGTCGGTCGATCGAGCGAGGGACGTTCGCGACGAACGGCACGAACGGGACGAACGCGATAATTCGATCGCGTCCATTCAGAGCCACGTTCACAGCGAGCACTGCGGACGTCTCGCGCGCTCCGACTCGGGCGCCGAGAATACGCGAATTACTCAGGCCGAAACGAGCGCGCTTATTCGCGAACGGCTCCGTTCGCGTTAATGTCTGCGCGACGCGAATAAATCAATTAATTTCTGTCCGTGAAATTGACACCGCCGACTGCCGTGGGGTTTCAGTAGATCGTTGACCAGATGGAGTCACCGACCACAGGCGAAAGTACGGATAGACGAGCCGCAATCCGGTCGACACGACACGTGTCGTTTTTTTCGACACGCCTCGTTGTCCATTCCGAAAAAGGTCATGTACAAGATCGAATCTCGTGATTCCAGGCGCGTGCACGGAAGAGGGAGGGGATAAACTTTCATGTCGCTTAGAGAGTTTCGCAGGACCGCGCATAACGCGCTCTCCAAATTTCTTGGAGCGCGACAACTTACTCAAAACAAGTGAAAAGTGGCAGCATTCTCCCTCGATAGTGCTATAGCGGCGATAGTGGAAATACTGCCACTCCGAAAACGCAAGAATAGATGATTCAGTCAAGCTTCAAGTAGACTCTGACTCCATATCAGCGACTGAATCAATCGATTAGAGTAAATATGTTTCTATACAGCACGTCAGATTCACTCTTCAATTCCGAGTTGGAATATTCACTCGACGATTAAGCGTGTTCAAATAGACTTTCATGATTAACACGACGTGAAACAATTAATGATAGAAACTCTATAATTTTTTTACAATCACATTTATAAGACAAAAGAAAAAAAATATATGTGTTAAATTAATTACTCTTAATTAAATATAATAATATATAAATTTACGTTATATATAAAATAGATTTTTTTTCATATTAATACAGTTTCAAAATTACTAAAAGTTATACTGAAATTTTCTCAAAATTATAATATATCGCATTTTCAAACAAATTTTCATTATTCTTTTTGTATTTCTTACATATTTCTATTTCGTTATTCTTTAAATAAGATAAATGTAGATGTAAGATTATTCTTTAAATAAGATAAATCTCAATGATTGAACTAATAAGAAAGCACAATCAGTTTTATCTCAGTTTTATCAGTTTTACCTTAATTTTACCAGTTTTACATTCTTATTAATTTATTATTTACCTTTATTTATCATATTTATTAATCATATTTATTAATCATTATTTTATTAATTTATCAATAATTAATGGAATTACTAACAAAAGTAATGTTTATATAGAACTTTGATTTATTAGCGATCAAGAAATAAAAGAAAAAAAAATTAATTAACAAAATATCAATTATAAAATTTTAATAAGATATTGGACAATGCCGGTTGTACCATTAATTGAACTGAGAAATGAGTCATATTTTACTCACGAAATAATGCAGACTTATTGATTGAATGCTCATTAAATAATATTGCATATTGGCACAAAGAGATATCTTTTAACAAAATTGCAAAAGCTCTTTCAGAAGTATTAAATATAAATATATTATTAATATTTCAAATACTGGGACATTTACCTCTCTCTCTTACGAACCACTCATAAGGGACGTAACTTCCTAAAATCAAGTAAATTTGGCAGCAAATTTACGTATACCTGCCTACCTCTGAATAGTCGTTCTACTTTTCGAGTGAAATTTCACTGCAAGAAATTTAGAAAGTAACGTAACTTTATACCCCTAAGAACTTCATCCACCGATCAAGCATACATTGCATACAGTCTCTCCTTTTTTCTCTCTCCCTCTCTCTCTCTCACTCTCGCGAGGAAAAGAGCGAGAGAAAGAGAGAGCTTCATGTTATATTACGGCGGAAACCGGCGACGCGGTGACGGTTGCGCAAATTCCGCTTATCCAAAAATGAGTCGCGTGGCTAAAAACGGTCGATCAGTTAGACGCGAATGCCTCCAGGCGAAAGTCAAACGGCGCATAACACGTGCACAAGCGCGGCCAGAGACGGCGACAGAAAAACAGCGCGATAAATGCGTATCGCGACGTGCGTTGAGTCACGCGGTAATTCTGCTCGCTCGCTCGCTCGCTCGATCGTCGATGGCACGTGAAACTCAAGCGGCCTTAATGACAAAACGACCCTATTGTTATTGCGAGGATGGGGAGGGAGGGAGCGATTACGCAAAGCCAGAAATCGCGCACCAGAAGAATCCGTCGCGGAACAACCGCGGCGAGGCGAGGCGAGGCGTGAAGAACCACGTCGACAAAACGAGACACGCGTTCCTCGCGGCGCAACTTCTATCCACGTGAACGCTCGCTTGCGACACACGTGTCTCGTTTATTGTCACGCGAAGTCGAATAACGCAAGTTCTGCCAAAACAACAGCTTCTGGAAAACTGCACAGTCTATATGGAACAGTACATGTGAAAACATGCTGTTGAATCGATTGGATTGGTCAACAGCGCACCGTAGTTGGAATAAATAGACCTTCACGATTCCACTAGTGATTGTGCTGAGATTAATACTCTCGAGAATATACTCGAGTTATTAAAACAGCATGTGATGTATTTGCTTAAGTAACTCGAGCATTAGTTTCAGTGAAATTGAGAGGGATTTATTCCAATCACAGCATACTGCTGACTAGCTTCAATGATACATCTTTGTTCCATATACTATATGTGTGTGTGACATAGTACAATGGGGAAAATTCTATATTAGAAGTTACTATATAATAAAATATAGACCGACATTTTGCAATAATATCTTTCATTTCATACATATATTGTAGGAACTGTGAAATATGCTATTAAATTTCCTGTATTGCTACACTGAGAAAAGAAGTATATAAGAAATAAAAAAATTGTTATTCGCGGAAGATACTAATATAAAACTAATATAAAATATTTTTCAAATAAGAAAATATATTTTTTTTAACCTTAACTTTTTATGAAAGTAACGGTTTATTCTACTAAAGGAAAATTATTTAAATTTAAATAAATATATAACTAGTATTTACACACGAATAATATTTTTATACGTGACATGTATATTTTTATACACAAAATATTTTTTTACTTTTCAGATATTTTTTTCTCACACGATGTAGCGAAATTTATTATGTTCCTTAGCAAGCACCCTACTGACAATCTATACATATAAATATATAGAATATAAATTTCGCTACATTATGAGAAAAAATATCTAAATAGTAAAAAATATTTATTCGTGTTGTGGGTAGGGGAGGGCGGGGCACAGAGGACCAGAGAGGCACAAAGGACCACCGCTTATAAAACATAAATAAACAAACGCTATCTGTTTGAAAATAAAAACAGTAGGCCATATAAACAAACCTTATAGAGAAAGTTGTAATGAAAAAACTGCAAAAGGATCACTTTTGAAGATACGCTTGTTAAAATGTAATATTAATATGTTCGTACAAAGTAGTGATAGTATTATTATTGTGAAATCAAATTTCATAACGTATCCACAATACATTAAAGAAGTTATGTGTGTATTACATTATTTTTACATTGTCATATAGATATAAATACGTGTATTTTATTGTAAAGTGTGTGTTTGGGGCACAGAGATCCGGAATCGTTGGGGGCACATATATTAATATACATATATTAATTATAATAAATAAATACTTTTTCGTTATTATATAATAAATATATTGTTCTTATTATGTACCTATTAATTAAAAATGAAGGAAGAAATACCAATAAAACATTATTTTTTCACTTCATACGTTGCTTTCACACACATACACATATATACATATGTGTGTTATCTGGAAATGATAAACTTATTTTTATTACTCTGTTTCTACTTATATGTATAATATGCGAAATATTATCATACATATATAGAAAATCATATATGATCCTCTGTGCTTGGGGCACAGAGGACCATTTTTCTTTCCAACAATTTTAATGTCTAAAATAAAATCTCTTACAGTTATTAAACTAACGCTTTGTCTGCGTATACATCACCCTTGTAGATATATGCTGAGCAACATTTCCTATAACTGATAAATTTTTTATTAATCTTAGAATGTTAAGCGGTGCCCCGTTCTCCCCTACTAATGATACACACACATATCCTCTCCGTCTCTGCGTGCTTGTTTCGTCCTCTTTTTCTTTTACCAGGCGACACTTCGTTCCACGACGTGGCGGCTAAACAAATTTCTTATCTATGCGTACTTATTACAGGTTTATCGTGAGGAATTACGCGGATCAACAGAAAGCGAATAAACAATTGCCCTCCAGACCTTGCACGCATAAAAAGCAATTGTCGCGAAATCGACTCGAAATACACATTCGTGACTTCTATACGGCGGGATTAATGCACGTCGGCATGCGTTAATTCCGTCGCGGTTCGACGTTAATATATGCATATTGAGCTGTTGTCGCGCGCAAGCCGATCTCGCGCAAGGTTATTCCTGCCAACGGGTCTCTCTCTCTCTCTCTCTCTCTCTCTCTCTCTCTCTCTCTCTCTCTCTCTC
>NW_022639451.1:2761097-2798549 GCF_010583005.1 Odontomachus brunneus
TCTCTCTCTCTCTCTCTCTCTCTCTCTCTCTCTCTCTCTCTCTCTCTCTGAATATAGCTCAAAATTGAACGCGGCACCACGACGAATTTAACTTGGAACCCCTAACTGTTACGGCAAACGTGCACGCGAGTATTCTAATTTTAGAGTGCGGCTGCCTTTTGGATCAACGACTTCGTCCTTTCGACGTTCGCGGAGTGACGATGGCCGCGAGAGAGGAAATATTCGCGATCATTTATTGCCCGTTTCGCAAACACGCGCGCGCAAACAAACGTCCTGGGATATATTGAGAAAGGAAAGGAATACCGTATACAGGGTGTCCGCTAACTCACGGAGAAGCCGCGGTATACAGGTAGATTAGATCAAACTGCACCAAAAATTCCCCCACCATTTTCAATGAACAATGAACAATCATGTAAGATTTTGAGCTGTTAACCCGTTATTGGAAAGATGGAATTTGATGAATTTTATTTTTCCTTTTTTGTTGTATTTTTATAATCTCTCAAAAATTGTGATATATCTCTCATGATTATAATGTGGAATATTGAGATTTAATAAACCAACAGCCAGCAGAAAAAGATTCTCTCTCTCTAAAGATATTATAAAGATTTTATAAAAATTTTATAAAGATATTATAAAGAAATCGAAATGGAATGGGGTTTCTCAAACCCTACTTTACTGATAACACGTTAATCAAAGAAAATTTATGAATGATTACGCGTCATACGTTAGATAAGCTGTGATGGCGATATTTGCCGCTATATGCTTGTATATTAACCTTTAATGGCTTATGTGAAAAACAGCATAAACAGCCCTACATAGGTCTTTCGATTCCGGCCTTTTTATCATATCTTTAAAGTGGTTCAAAAAATCTGCAAAAATTCACGGATATACTTTTAAGTTTCTAGAATAGATATCTGTATTCTCTTTATTGTGCAAAAAACTAAAATATATATCCGAGACCCTTCAACGTGCTGAGAAATTTCTATGAATAGAAACCGTCTGGACTCGGAAATACCCATGTAGGGCCACTAAGGGTTAAGTCAAACTGAATGTCCTCTACAATTTTCCAAATGATCACGCAGATATTTAGTTATTAATTATAGAAGATAAGTACATTATCGCGCGTAACTATACACCAATCTTCTTTAATTCACAACTGAATATGTTCATTTGGAAAATGATAAAGGACTTTTTCGTTCAGTTTGACCTAATCTACCTATACACACCACAGTTTCTGTATAAATTACTGGAGACGAGTGTAGGAAAAACAAAGTGGAAGAAACTTGTATCAGTGTTGGGCATTAATCGATTAAAATTTTCTTTGAAATAATCAGCCAACACACACAAGTAATAAAAAGAAATTAATCATCATATATGTATCATAAATAATTTAATTGAATCTGATGAACTTTATTATTAATTATTATAATACCCCACATCAAATATTAGTTATTATAATACCCCCATCAAATTTGACTAATAATTAATTTCGACTAATAATTAATTTCAGCCGATTAAGTTATTCATGATTTTACGTATGACATTTGATTAATTTTGATTAATGTTTCACCGATTATTTTAATCGACCAATATTTTAATCAACTAATGTCCAGCACTGCTGGGTACTTTGCTTCCGTGAAGTGCATTCGGATCAATTAGAAGATCACTTTGCCTCTTTGGACGCCTACATCGAATCAAATCTACTAGATATTTCAAGAGACACGTCTCAGTGTCTCTCGTCGCGTGGATATTTGGCATAAACGTCACTTATTGTACCAAAATCTCATAAATTGTTCGCATAAAGAAATGCCAGTTTAAACAACCATATTTTATCTTCATATTTTAATTTTATTTCGACGAGGGAGCACATAAATTTGGCGCTATTTCTTGTTTCTTTCTTGTAATTTTATATGGTTGCGAATATTTCTGTGTTAGCGTCTACCATAACCTTTCTTAAACTTCTAGAACTTCAGCTATGTAGTTTAGTGTTTAGTTCTCAATCTACACGAACTATTCGAACTACTTGTGTTCGGCGAAATATTCAATTCGTCCTTTATTTATTCTTAACTAATTGCTCATTAATTAGCTGGGTTATTCTTCCGAAAAAATCGTCCCATTCTCCGAACAAATATTTTGGTAATTATATAAAGAAAATTATACAGTTACAAAGTTCTGAGTTCTCTCATCAGTATTTTGAACTACTTAGGACTCTCATAACTCTTGAGATGTATTACTTTACAGTATCGAAATTTTACATTGAAATAGAAATATCTACAATGAGATCGCAATTAAGGCAAATTTTTATAGCCGTTTTGTTATTGATTTATAACACATTGCTAAATAATCCTTGAAATCTTTCGCCTTGGATGAATTTATTACACACTGAAAATGGGGAATCTGCAAAGATTAGCAAAGACCCCAGCGCAAGGCTAATGCAAATTCAAACCTGATGTAGGGACCTCTGCAAATCTTCGTCTTTGTTTTTAATATATAATGAACTCATCACGTTAGAAAGACGAAAAATTTTAAGAACTATGTAGCTATATATTGTATATATCAATAAGGAAAAATTGCAAAAATTTAGCTTCATTTCTTTTATCAGAAACAATATATACTTTGTGTGATATACGAGTGGAAACTAGTAAAAGTACAAAATAAAAACGTTAAAACTATCAGCAGAAATTGGCTCAATCTACAGCACGTTATTTGTATAACGTGTATTTGCTGACTCTCTAGTGATATACGTAAACAAAAGCTGAGTCAAACCAAACATTAATCATATATAACGCATTTGAAAAGACTGAAGTACGTAAACAAAAATTGCAAACAAAAAAGAATTGCCGCGTGATATATTTAGATTGATAACATAACGAAAACCGCGCGTTTATTGTATGTTTCAATGCAAAATTCCGATGCTTTAAAGTGTGATATCTCTCGGGAACTACATGTGATCCCCACATAGTAGTTTAAAATACAGATGACTCGGAATTGCGCCTTTTATAACATATCTCAAGAGGTATAACCTTTCTTTTGTAATTACCAATATTTTCCATATCAATTTAGATATTTTTTTCTCTCAGTGGATGTAATAAATTATAAAAATAATAATAGTTATGATTGTCCATTAATTATATTTTGAGCGGTGATTAAGATTGCATCGCTGTGTTTATCATCGAATTAATTCTGTCACATTTCGTTATTTCTGCCTTAACCCTTTAAGTATCACTGGTACTGGGACCACTTAGGATCGGGCAGTTGAAACCTTATAAATGTGCTATTTAGAATGTTTTTGACAATATTTCATTAAAAAAAAGTTACTAGAATGTTCCATGAATTGTGCGTCTTAAAGGGTTAATTTCCACGGCCGACACGTATATCGTAATCACGCGTTTCCTCGTGCTCGTCGTCTTTGACGACTTTCGGAAAAGAATTCGAGAAGTTTCTGATCGAGGCGACTTGGCGCTTTAGAGAACGAGGCATGCCCAGGGCGTCCTCTGCATGTGACGCCGCTGCAGAACATTATTTGGGTCGCGTGCGATCGTCGTCATGGCCCGATCGTTTTCCACGAGTGGTTTTCTGGTCACGTCACTCGTTTCCACGAGCGTCGCCGCGTGGTGCCGACTCGGCGATCTTTTATGGAAATAAACGGGGGCGGAAAGGACGTGTAAACGCTTCTGGCTCGAGTCGGGATCGAAGCGCGGAAGTGTGAGTGAGCTTCGTCGCTTTCTCTCTCCTTTTTTCTTTCTCTTTCTCTGTCTCTCTTGCACTTATGCCAACAAAATATTCAGAATATCTTGAACCGTGGAAAAATAATTTCAGAACATCAACATCGTGAGTCACGATTCTGTTGCGAGCGGATTAAAATTCAATTAAAATCCGCCAAGATTTACAATCGAATTAATATTCAGATATTGAAACACGCGCGCGACAAGCCGTTCGAAATTAACGAACAGGTCGTCGAGTGTTTCGCGCATCCCGTCGTCCCGCGCCTCCAATTTACTCCAAGGAACTTCACTTCGCTCGTCTCGCCGGCCTCATCGGCGGTGTTTCCTTGTCGGGGACCTCGAAACCGAATATATACGTCCGTTTGTCAGCCCGTTTATCAAAAATATATCGGATACCCCGCAGACATATCGCAGTGTCAGCGCTATCGACGTTCCTGAAGGCACTGGGCCGCTATCAGGCTACCTTTTGAAATTCATCGCGGCACGACGCGGCGCACTCACGACGTCGTTGTCGACGACGACGACGACGACGACGACGACGAGAACGGTTCCAGAAAGCGACGAGGAGCGCGTGACTCGAATTATCTCGGCCGCGCCACGTGCGATCAGGCAAAGAGAGCAAGTGAGACGGCTGGATATCTCGGGACTAGAACAGCCTCGAGGTTACCTCGACACGTATCAAAGTGTTGACGCTGGGACATCCTTATGCAACGTGTCAGATTGCACTTATTACCGGGGCGCGCGCGCGACAGGGGTTCGCAATTAAACAATCGAATGTACACGAATGCTAGACTATAGGGTAGATCATGTCTAGAGGGCTTCAGGACTATCTTGCTTACGTGCTTCTTTTAGTATTTATCTTGTAAAGGCTGCGCCCTTAAGAGGACTAGAGGGTTAGATTGCCTGAAAGTCGTGCTTGTTTTTTCACAATTTTTTATGACAAACTGAATGAATATGCGAGTGTTATTTTCACGTGTATTTATACAACATATAAAGGGAAGAAAAATATAATTTTAATAATGAATAAATACTCAGTATAAGTGTATGGTATATGTAGTTAAAATATATTTCGGTTTTTTTTTTCAAGTCATTTTTGTAGAGTCATTTTGCAGTAATATCTTGACTCTCAGTGGTTAAATTAAGCTGAATTTTAGGTAGAAAATTTCCATAAGCTTGTCATTATCGGGTGAGCCACTGACAAACTCGTGAAAATATTTAATTTTGAAATATTAATTTTTTTACTATAAAAAACTGAAAATTTTAATAATATTTCATTAGATATTTGCAATTATGTTAACTTTTACTCAATTTCTATTATAGTCATCCGATAGCGATAAGCTTACGGATATTTTCTACCTAAGATTCAGCTTAATTGAACCACCGAGAGTCAAGATATTACTGCAAAATGACGACCTTGAAAAGAAAAACGAAATATATTTTAATTGCATGTACCATAAACTTATACTGAGTATTTAATCATCAAAATTGTATTTTTCTTCTCTTTATATGTTGTATAAATACACGTGAAAATAATACTTTCGCATATTCATTTATCATAAAAAATTGTGAAAAGATAAGCACAATTTTCAGGCAATCTGACCCTCCAATCCCCTCAAGTGGTTCATATAGCACTCGTATTTATTATGTCTTTAATCGTAGGTACTTAATTATGAGCCAGTTTTATCTCATCCGCTCATATACTTGGTCTCAATCACATAAACACTAAAAGAAAGAATATCTAAAAAATAGACCATATTTATACGATAAGTACTAATATAAGAGATTTGTATATATTAATATTAACATATAAAATATTTTTCAAATAAGAAAATATATATTTTTTTTAAATCTTAGCTTTTCATGAAAATAATTGTTAATCTCATTTAAATAAAAGAATTTAGATTTAAAAATGAATATATTACTCTAATATTTACCGAATAAATATTTTTTTATTTTCCAGATATTTTTTTTCTCAATATAGAATGACAAAATAGAAGTACAAAAAAAGTGATCACACACTTTACTCAAAATAATATGCCACGTAAATCAATGTGCCAATATAACAAAACAATTTACATTTTATCAAAAACAAGAAAATTTACCATTATTGTATGATGTAAATTTAATAATTAATTCAATACAGTATATAGAATATTTCAATAAAGAACATACGATTGATTGCTCACTTTTATTGATACATCCCATATTTAGATTCCCGTATTAGATCTCGTATTAAATGTAATTCAGAAAATTCTAGAGTTTCCATCATCAATTGTCAGCATAATCATGAAAGTCTGTCTGGATACACACAGAAAAATATATACATTCAAATAAATATAACTTGTGGTTCGAGTGTTTTATAAGTTTCCATATCCGCAAATGTATCATAAGTTTATCACAAGTACGAAATTTATTCAAAATACATTTTAAATCCTAGCAAGTTTAGCATTCAATCAAGAGTATTAATAAAAAAAATTAATTTAGAAAATTAAATAAAAAAATTTGCTTGTTATATAGAATCGAATTCAATAGAATCAATTTCTTCTCCAATCAGATTGTATAATATTCTTACTGGGAAAGTAAATTTTTCTTTTAAGCACATAATAATGAACTTTTCAAACATTTGCGATGAGTATATTTAAAAATTACTATCAAGAGAATATTTTTTCTTGAAGATTATTATTATATAAAAGAAGGAGAGCAAAAATGAAGCAATCAATCAATTCTCTTAAGATTGATATTTCTCTGTGTATAGTTTCGCCACACGGGCAGGCAGGAAACGAGAAAGGAGTTCTCTGAAATCGATTTGAGTGCGAAAGAAATATCTTTCGATCCGAAAAGCTTCGATTCTCGCTTCTTTCGCGAGGAACACAAAATCGTCGCATTGTCGAGTGCAATCTCTCGGTACAGACCCTGATTCACAAGTCGTGAGCGACGGTCGGATAAGCCAGTCGGGTATTCCCGCGAATGAATCGTCGCAGATGACGAAGAAGAGTCACCTTCGTGCCGCACGTATTGCTTTTATGTGCTTACATGTGCATGCGTGTCAGTCGGCACGTAAGCGCGTAAATCCGCGTGAAAGCCGACGTGTCTCTTGTTCAGTCCCATAAAAAAAAAAGAAAAGTACAGGTAGAAATAAAAAACAGGACGTAAGGCGACCGCGCGTAAATTAACGTATAAGAGCGTAACGGTCGGATTCTCGCGTGATCGAACGAACCCAACGAGGACGACGCGATACCTGAGAGCGCCCCTTTTACATAATTCGCCGACGCAACCTCGGATTGGGCACGCTTAACTAGCAACTCGATTAACCTTTTACAATTTCGCCGACGCGTGCAATTTCACGTGCGATAAACGGCGCGACGAGAGATCGACGTGGGCTTACGCAATGCGTCGGATTCGTCGGCTGTGATTGCGCAAGGGTGGATAAAAGCACGAGGAAGAAGATTTCCCATGCGTCTCCCTCTCTCTCCCCCGCCCTCCTCTCTCTCTCTCTCCCTCTTCTTCGATAATGCGGCTTACTGGCGATGACATCGTCGTTGACGTCGTCTCTCCCGGCTATCGCGAGGAATTCTTCGGAACACGTAGTTCGCGAGCTTGAAGATGCAATGTGATCAAAATGTTGTGAATCGAGTCAATTCGAAAATTCGAAAATTCTCTTAATGTATGCACGATAGAGTTCTTTATCTTCCGGGTTCTCTATCTTGCTGCCTCGAAAAACATGCAATAACACAAAGTCCGCTTCGAAAAACACACGTAATAGCATGAAATATTAAACGACAGTCTCTGAGAGTCTGGAACTATTCGAGAAATTAAGAATATATTATTGAAATGTAAATATTGTCGAAAATTAAATTAAATCACTCAATGAACAATTTGCTTTTTAATTATATACATACACTGAGAGAAAAATTACTTTAAAATCAACAAATATTTTATTGATGGGTCCAGAGTCGAAATTTTGACTCTATGTTGAACCTTGAATTCTACACCGCAGTACACTGAGAGAAAAAAATAGTTGGAATAACTATAATCTCACTATATTTTATAGTTCGTTTTGGCCTCAAACATATATTTATAGTTCATCTAAACATGAAGTTATAGTAGAATAAAAACAGATTTATAGTCACCATCTTATTACTCTATATATATGGTAAAGTATCTTTTGGGAATATAATTACATGTATCTATATTTGCCAAATATTCCAATTATATTGACTATATAAAATAGTTAATTTCTCTTACCATTCAATATTTGCTACCTTACTATAGTTTTTATTTCAAATAATTATAATTCTTGGTAAAAATTTTACACGAGTCAGTTATACTATGCTCATATTGTAAATATTACAAATATTATGGTAATATTTACTATAAAAATTATATTCCTAACTATAATCTTTTTACTATGCCATTATAGTTCCAAATATCATACATTTTTTTCTTAGTGTAGAAGCTAAGATAGCAAAGTAGGTTTAATTCTAATGATATAATTTACTCCTACTTTGACCCTGATGATGTCTGAAATTTCCGCTTTCGCTTTCTTTAGCACCAAAGTAAGTTGTATAATTGCAGGATCTTAGGAAGCAAAGTAGGTTCAGTTGCGAACATCTATTGAAGCTTTAGCTCCTACATAGAATATATTATATAATATTATAAATTTATATTATATATTTTATAGAATATATTATATATTTTATAGAAATATTTAAAAAATTTAATAAATAACAAAACAGAAACGTCAAATAGCATATAAAATATACATTTTATTTGTTGCATATATTTCAGATATTATCAAGGTCAAAGTAGGAGAATTACATCATTAGAATTAAACCTACTTTATTATCTTAGCTCCTACTGCGGTGTAGAATTTAAGGTTCAACATAGGGTCAAAATTTCGATTCGGAAATATCGTCAAAATAGGTTTCATCTAGGTTGTAGATTATTTAAGTAGGCTCAAACTATTTTTAAGAGCGCCAAAATTTTGACAAGATAGAGTTAAAGAGAGAAGTTCAAAAGAGAAGTTAATAAGTATCAAAGTAGGTTTTACCTAAGCTATAAATCGTTTAAGGAGGCGCAAACTATCCTTAAGAACTTCAAAGTAGCATCAAAATTTCGACTCGAGGTGCCATTAACATATTTATTCAAATCTAAATTCTCTTTATTTAAACCAAATATTGTTTACTTAAATCAGGTAAACAATATTTGATTTAAATAAAGAGAGTTTAAATTTAAGTAAATATGTTAATGGTACCCATCAAAGAAATATTTGTTGATTTTAAGATAATATTTTCTTCAGTATAGGAATCATGTCAGACGGGATAACGATTTGTTAAAAATAAAATTAAATCATTTATATAGTTGTTTTTTAATCGTATACGCGAGAATTTGATAGAAATAAAGTTAAATTATTCATATAGCTTGTTTCTTAATTGTATATGCGGCAGTCATTAGACGGGTTGGTGGCAATTTATTAAAAATAGAATTAAATCATTCGACAAATAGTTTGTTTTCTAACACGCGAGAGTCTTTTATTTAGAAAGGATGCCGTTATGACGAATGTAAGCCGGGATATTCATTCACATTTTCGTCGTAGAATCACGATAGCTGTGAAAGATGAAAAGTTCCTCGAGCATGCGTCGAGAATACGCGAAATAAGAATAGTCGAGACGAACGAGAGAGCGAGCGAACAGTCTTTCCTATTCGCGCGACAAATTTTACTCATTCCCGGAACACGCTGCTTTCTCTTGGACGTCGTGAATTGTACGTCAAGCGTCACCGCGAGAAGAAGAGACGGACGGACCGTACCTTTCTAACCCGGACCCGCGTAATCATCGCAGCATCTCGAGGAGGACACGTAGTCACGCTTCCGAACTACTTCCTGGACAAGTGTCTCGCCGGCTCGGTAAGAGTGGGCGATTGCGACACGAAGGAAAGAAGAGAAATTTCACGGGCCGCGATCGCCGGCCAGGATAAAGTCCCCGCTGATTTTAAACGGCCGGAACACGTTTCTTTTTGTTATACAAGGTGTCGGGAAAAGTTACGTCGAACTTCAGGAGTGCGTAGGACAACGAAACGAAAGGAAAGAGAAACTCTTAATAAACACGAGTTCAAAAATCATTCCTTTCGGAATCATGAGACATAATAATCGGTGAAATAATACTTTCTGAATAACACTGAACATCAGCCAAAAATATATAATTTTATTCTTAGCGGAATCCTCTTTCACACATCTATAAGACGGAATATTCTTTTCAATTTATTTTAAGTAAGTACCACGTGCTGCGGAAGTTTGGCGTCGACTCTCTTAACATCTTATACACCTTGTGTGTTGTTATAACGTCACGATATGTAGAACGTCACGCTATTGTAGCGTGAATTCGAAGCACACTGTATGCCAGACCGCGCGTGTGTGCATAATACGCTGCTGATCGTTGTTGTTACTTGGAATCTCGAGGCGGAAATATAACACTCAACGCGTACGGAGCCACTACACGTATACAGGATGAACAGCCAGAACAGAATTTCCGAAGTTCTCGTGAAGACATAGTATACGGATTGAAGTGAACATAAAAGTCATTTTGTGATATTCGCAATAATTAATGAGATATTAATTAAAGAAGATTTGTGAGTGATCACGCGAGATATGGTAAATGAGCTGTAGTGGCGACGTCTGCTTGTCGTGTACTTGTACATTAAGCTAAACAAAAAATTTCTACCATTTTCCTAATAACTATGTAGATTTTTTATTATTAATTAAGAAAAAATTGGCGGATGGCTGCTCGCGATAATATATTAATGTTTTCTAATTAATAACTAAAAATCTATAAAGTTATTAGGAAAATGGTGGAGGACTTTTTTATTCAGTTTGACTTACAAACAGACAATGACAGATGTCGCCACCACAGCCCATACCTGGCGTGATCATTCATAAATCTTCTTTAATTAATATCTTACTAATTATTGCGAATATTGCAAAACAATATAGGACTTTTGTGTTCACCGTAACACGTACTATGCTTCCACGAGAGCTTT
The DNA here is from genome assembly GCF_010583005.1 of Odontomachus brunneus. NCBI lineage: Eukaryota > Metazoa > Arthropoda > Insecta > Hymenoptera > Formicidae > Odontomachus > Odontomachus brunneus. Next base: position 2,771,858 of record NW_022639451.1, read on the forward strand.
GTAGGTTGTCTGGGGTACTCTGTATATGCACGCACACACACACACACATACATATATTTTTTAGAAATCCATATGCCATAAGTAGTGGCAGGAATATCACGTCAGCCATTATTCCCAGCCACGCTTATCACTACTATAAAAAGAGCAGGCTATAAATACGGTGTAGATAATGAAATACGACGTGGTTCTTGTCTCGCGCAGCGCGGCGCGATTCGCATCGTTATAGGCGCGTATATCGAGATGCGATATACACAGAGACCGCACATGTTTACTCTTAAATATATACGCATATTTTAATAGAGAACCGCACGCAAAACCCGGCAAAATCGAAATGTACATTTATGCAAACATCCGCGGCTCGTTTATCGCCACGATAAAACGTGCTTCAATCTTAATCCCGCTTTTCCGTTTTCCTATCGACACGCACGCGCAATCACGTTTACAACATCCGCGACTCGACGGCGCGCGTTATCCACCTTATCGTCACCTTTATACGTAATTAACGTGTTGATCGCCACGCAGAGGGGATCAGCGATGAGCGATGCTGTGATACCGCCACGTAAAGTTAATTTAGATAAACCCAGTGAGGCAATAATTATTATCGCTTTGAATATCCCCGAAATCAAAGACTATAAAGCGGATACTCCACACGGAGAAAAATGTCATTCCACTGCTAGAAAAAGCTAAAAAAAGCGAAGATTACTCAGTTTTTACTTTCAGTTTTTTTTAAAGTTGTCTTCACCAAAAAATATTTTCTTCATAATAGTTCTGCAATGTACTAATATAAAATTTTAGAAAAGCTCGTTATAACGCACTTACAAAATGACTCAGATTTTCAAAGCTATTCCACATAGGGAAAAGGCAACACCGCCATGAGACAACCGTTTCTGTACCATATATAATTCCTGTTGAATAAATTTGTCTGCTATTGTTATGCTTCGAAAATATTCAAGATCGTAATGGTTATTGCCTCACACTGTACGAGACGTAGAAAAGTTAACCGATTAAATATACGACTCACAGCGAGTTAATGACACGAGCCGACCGATGTATACATATATGTGCGTCACGTGTTGCATTTATTTATCGTATCGCTGATATTATACCGCTGGACTCGAACTCTAGTCGAACTTTGAAATAATCAATGAGAATCAGAGCGGCAGTCAATCGTTGTCGAGTAAACACCGCGGAGAAGAGAAGATAAGATAGAAGACCAAGATGTTTCAAGATTTTCCTTTTTCTCTTTCTTTCTAACGCGAGCGATACGAGATTAAACGGGTTAACCCGGCCGCGGGACACTTTGGTGACCGGATGATAAGAATTTGGCATACCGATGTCTACGACGTAGTAGCGCGCGCGCGCGTGTGTATCCCCGACCGCTCTCTGTGTCACAATCGCCGTCGTTTCGGGACGCGACATGATTGCCGTCCTCGTCGCGACAGGTCGTTGCGTCACCGCGCTGATTCGACAACACGGAAAACCTTTCTCTGCGACGGCCTAAATATCGCGCGCCCCGCGGTTTCTCGTGCTCTGATTTCGGAGCGCGTGTTCTTCCGGCCGCCTCTTGGCAGCCGTGAAAAGCGCCCAGGTCGCGCGAATCGAGAGTCAACGCGAAGGAAGAGGGTAGACTCGATTCTACACGGAGAGAGTGTATATTGTTCTTTTTTACGGTTCTAATATTGTACCTTAATTTTTTTATACAGTCCGAACGTTTCGGCCAGACTTTGAGATTTTATAGAAAATTTAATTCTGAAAAAAGAGTTTCCTATAAACATGTAGATCGAACAATTTTTCCTTAAAAATGTAGACATTCCTAGATAACATGAGTATGGGTAATGTTTAGTTACGCAGTAAGTGTTCAGAACTCCGTACTACTCTTGAGAGATTGTAATTACTATTAGAATTAAATAAACTCTTAAAATAAAGAGTATTTTTAAAAAGCTCTATTATCGGTAGCTAAAAAAAATACTTTTTTGTATATTTGAAATTGGTTATCTTAAAACCTATGGAACGTATTAATAACAATCATTTTGATCTTATTTGCAAAATAATTTAAATCTCTACAAATTTTGTTTTAGTATTTTTTGTTAAAAAAACGTATATTTTCCCAGATATTTGCAAAAATATATAAAAAAACCGTGATTTCAGAAGTTTTTGGACGCTAACTTTTTAAGGCAGTATTTTTCAAACAATATTTATTAAAACTTTTTGTTCAGAATTAAGTTTCCTATAAAATGTCAAAGTCTGGCTAGAATGTTACAAAGCCCACCCTGTATATTACATATAATTATTTATTTTATATAAATTATATTATTATATTATATATCTCATATAATTATATATATATATATATATATATATATATATATATATATTACTATAATTATTAAATATTTTTTATAATATATTTTAATATTATAATTCTCTCTCTCTTTCATATAAATTCTTTTTTACCGTGTATTTAGTAGTATAGGAATAAATTTAAAAAATAGGATTTTATTCTTAGCGAATATCCTCTTATATACGACCTGAAGAGAATTCCTCTAAAATGAAAAGAAAGCTATTTTAACAAAAAAAAAGAACACTAATTTAAAATATTATTTTCTGTAATTTCATATTCCAAGCATAAATTCTTATCAAAAGAGTATTCTTATTCTACTGAAGTAAACTATTAACTGGAAATCTACTAGATATTATTCTAATTTTTTTTCTTTTAAATCAAGAGAAATATGTTTACTTGAAGCAGAATACGCTCTTGCTAAAAGAAATTTTTATTAAGAACAAGTATTGCATTTCTAGTGAAAAGGAATAATATTGTATCTGAAATATTTTCCTTTAAATTTTAGAAAAATCCTCTCTCTTGAAGTCATGTATAAGAGGATTCCGTTAAAGATGAGATTATATAATTTCGACTGCACATATATATGAAATGAAAGGATAATAAATTACTGCAGAATGTCGAGCTGCCCTCCGCTTGCAACGTTCTATGGTAATTTTTACTATAAAATTTTCTCCATGTACTTTCTAAATACGCTCGGATCCACTTATTAATCGGATTCTTCCTTCATTCGCATCGCTCCGCCGTCGTTTTCTCAGAAAAACGGAGTCATTCGCACGCGAACGTTGTGAAAGAACGCCAAACGATCGCGGGACCAGACAGACACAGGTACGAGGACGGACACAAAGAAATGAAATGCCAAGTGTCCACCTGTGTTGCTCAATGCTTCACCGCGATCGGCGCGAAAGCGCTTATTATGGAGCCGATCGCGCGCATAAAACGAGTTCATGACTCACCCTGGAGACCTTCTTCTTCGTGTAAACTTCGTCATCCTCCGAGGCCGTGGCGAAGTTCAAATTGCCTTCGCTGTACGCGGCCCCGATGCTCATCCTGTAGATCTCGTCCTTGCAGGATCTACCGTCCAAACTGAAAAGTGAACGAAATTGATCGATTGGATGGAATTAATCACATGCCATGCACGCAAAAAATATTCATGTCGAAATAACTAAAGTTAATCTATTCTTCCTATTCGCACGCTTTGGCAGAAGTTCAGAAAATTTTTCGTTTCAAGAAAAATTTCGATGTTCTTTTAATCTCTTGTTTGTGTACGACAATTAAGTTCAATAGGGCGTATAAGAAAATTAAGTTCAATAGGGCGATCATAAAGCTGTCCCACATTATTGAACGTGTTTTTCATCTAATTTACTTAACTTTTCAGAACATAAATTACTCATATTATATAATTACATTAATCCCTTTTGATAATTAAAAGAAATCTACATCATATATAAGATTGTATTTCAACCCCATTAATTCTTCATCATTGACCAAATTTTGTATTAAGTTGGTGCTAAAGGTTTATTGTGTTTATCAAATGAAATAGAAAAGGAAATTACTCAATTTCAAAGAATTATTTTTACACGGAAAGAATATTATTTTCTTTCATATAAGTTCTTTCTAATATTACCATGTTTCTAGTAGTAAAGGATTCAATAGGATCTATCAAAGAACATAGTTAATATTTAACATACATAATTTCACTCGAAACATAACCAATTTTTTAATAGCATATCTCAGTTCCTGAAAAATAAATAATACATACGAAATGAAAGAGTAATCAATTATTGTAGAATGTCAGTATCTCTATTATAAATATCTGTTACAAAAAATTCTACAGTATAATTTTGACTATAAAATTCTTGCCACGTATACGAGTAAAATGAACAACCAATTGATTTGGTATTTTTTAGACATCTAACAAGAACTTGCTATTTTCCTTCTACGAAAATATTCCTTTCTACGAAAATTTAATAGAAAAATGACAAATCCATTGCAACATTGTTAACAGTGGAATCTTTACATCAGTTTACCGACGTTGTTTAATATTCATTCGACTCGTTTGCAAAAAAATTCGCACAACGGAATTATATAACCCTGAGATTCAGTTTTTCACCCGATCCTTTTTCAGTGCACAACCAGCGAGAAAACCAACATGTTTGACTCTTCGTGTTCCTCTAATTAGTGTTAACTCTCTCTTTCTCTCTATTGTTTCCCCGCGAGACTCCTAGCTAAACTCCACGCTAATTACCGAGCGAAATGAGACGCTTTTCTCTCTTCTGCTGTCGCGTTTGTGGCAGAAAGACATACATCCCCCCCCCCTCTCTCTCTCTCTCTCTCAAAGAAGAAGTCAGGTTCGCCGCGGGTATTATCATTCCTCATCATAGGGTTAAACGCATCCCGCGCGCGGCTCTAGTCGCATACCCGCGCTGCCACTTACGTAAGACGCGTCGACACGAATGTTTCAGTCAATAACCCCGCGTGTTCCCTGCCCCGTTATAGATTTTCCGCTGTAAATAGAGTGAACGGGAAAAGCACGAGGCGCCGCGCATTATTGATAAGCCCGGCAATGTCGTTGCTTATGAAAGTTGCACGGCGACACCGTTTCCCTCGCCGTGCGGCACCGACGGCTCGCTCAGGGGTTGTCGGTGCTCCACGTGAATTTTTAACGTCCGCGCGGAGGGCGAGGGGAGTTAAAGGGAACCACGCTGCAGTCTTTCCCGCTGGTCTGTGGCACAGATACGCCGCAATTTCTCCGAGACAGTCGGAAGGTCGCCAGCATCGGTGATCCGCTTAATAAGCTATCAGCAATTGGGTCTCATTCGACCGGTAATAATTGATGCGCTGTTCGAGAAGGTAGAGCTAAGCGATCGCGGTCGAGCGCCGTTGTGTTATCACGCGTCATTGGTTCCTTCCTGCGACAACGTCGACCACTACATCGCGCGCATCGCGCTACAAACTTTTAAGCCGAGACATTGCGCATCAAGATTGCGATCCCCGAGACGAAATTTTGATCCTACTTTCAGCCTTACTCTTTCCAACATTTATTTTGATACTCTGAAACCTATATCAACCTCTTTTGAGTCTATTTAACCTATCCAAATCGAATTCCATTAATAATTCCGTTGTGCGAATTTTTTTGCAAACGAGTCGAATGAATATTAAACAACGTCGGTAAGCTGATGTAAAGATTCCACTGTTAGCAATGTTGCAATGGATTTGTCATTTTTCTATTAAATTTTCGTAGAAAGGAATATCAGAAGGAAAATAGCAAGTTCTTGTTAGATGTCTAAAAAATACCAAATCAATTGGTTGTTCATTTTACTCGTAAACGTTTTACGTGGCAAGAATTTTATAGTCAAAATTATACTGTAGAATTTTTCGTAACAGATATTTGTAATAGAGATACTGACATTCTACGATAATTCATTTCCTCCTTCTACAATAATTGATTGATCTCCTATTTCTAGTTTTCCTATTTTCACTATTCCGTTCAAGATCTACTTTCATATTCTGGAACCTATAATACTTATTTTGAAACTGAAGAAAGTAAAAAGGGAAATTTGGGATATTATTAGAGTCAAAATAAAAGAATTGTATCATTAGAATTAAACCTACTTTATTAACTTAGCTTCTATTGCATTGTTTTCAAGGTTTAACAAAGAATTCAAGGTTTAACAAAGAGACAAAGTTTTTTCGAATCGGATTAAGCCGAGAGATTCGAATCTGTTTGACTTTTGAGATGTAATATATAAATGGATCGAATTTGGACTCACGTTTGCACGACAGTTGCATCACACCAGTTTCTATTTCTAATAAAATTTACTTATTTATTTAATGCGCATCTTCAAACCATTTGAACCTCTCAATCTGACGTATTGCGCTCATTACTGACTTCATCCTATTTTTAATTATCCTAATTTTGAATTATTTACAAATTAATGGAATGAGGACTTCCGGTTTAAAAGTCGGTGCGGAAATATGAGGTTTAAAGGTACGTGAGTTGTTCAAAAAGTACGTGGCGTAATACAGAAATAGCGCGAATTTGGCAAAGTCTTTATTACCGTGTTTCAGAGCTATTAGCCTTTATTAGATTAAGTATAGCAGTACAGAGTGTCGGCTAGTCTTTATTTGACAGTGCGCCAAAGTGAACGACACGAGGGTCTATGTGCGTTCGTTGTTTTGACTGTTCTCTTGTTTTTGGAGCGAAGTAATAAACACAGGTTTCACCGACGCTTATAAATCGGTACTAAAAGTCCTTCAGATTGCGGTGAAATCATGTCAAAAGATGCGAGAAACAATGAGACTGTTCAGTTCAGTCTTTGTTGGTGCGGCCCATCGCAGTGTTCACTTTGGCGCACTATTAAACAAAGACTAATCAACGAATCTATATTTAATATTTAAAAATTAACAAATATTTATTAGATGTACCATCAATACATATTTACTCAAATCAAAATTCTCTTCATTTAAACCGAGTATTGTTTACTTAAACCGAGTAAACAATACTCGGTTTAAATGAAGAGAATTGTTATTTAAGTAAATATGTTGATGGTACAACCACAATAATCCTAATAAATATTTGTTAATTTTTAGATTTTTTTCAGTGTAAAGTGTCCAAAATGTGTGTCATGTGAGGATTAAGTTAAGTTCATAAACGCGACCAACGCAATCTATCAATTACCTCAAGTGACAATGTGAAAACAACGTCGTCATCTGTAGCATCTTCTGGCATCACGGTGCAACTCACAGCGACGCAATAGTTGTTAAAATAATGTTTAATGCGTTCAAGTAGAGTCAGACTCGCGGGTGAAATTTCTGTGAAACACACCGAAGGACAAATCGGCTTTTCTCCCACGACGATTGGTGCTCGCTGTGCGCGTCAGTCATCGGAAACTCGTGTCCCCAGATAAAAGACGGACGCGTGCTTGGTGAAGAATTAATCAAACGGGCGACTCGCTCTGGAGGTACAACGCGATTCTATTTTACCCGTCGACTTTACTATTTTGGTTCGCCGATATTTCTCGACGGTTTCTCACTCGTGTTCCGATCCGTTCCCGTGATTCCGCGCGACGATATTGCGACAGAATGGGATCACCGTTGTGTTACTGAACGCACTCGCTCGTGCGGGAGTTCAAGGACGAGTCCGTCGATATTGCTCGTGAACCGAACACTGCGACGCGAGATTGATCTCCGTCGCAAAGAATAGCACGAGACTTCCTCGCGAAACTCGCGACGGATAACAGGAGCAAACCGTCAAGAAGGGGGAAAGAGAGTCACGATAAACAATATCCAAATAAGATCCTCAAATATAAATGCCTTGCTATTTTAGGGCATTTCACTGAACTCTTGAAAGCTTAAAATCGACGTGATACGATTAAAGCCTAGAATCCGAGCAGAAGATGTGAGAAGTAAGCGAGATAAAAAAGCGCAAATAAATTTCCATGTCACTGTCGTGTCATCACGTGAGACAATCAATTTATAGAGACTTTGCAATTCTTTTAATTACATTTATGAAGCAAATATTTTGTACTGAATTTTAACCATTACATTTGCACAGATTAATCTAAATTTTTTGTTATATTGTGGCAGCAACAATATAATTTTTTTAAAAGTTACATTTTTTTCATATTGTATTTTATATAAAATACTGTTTTGAGTAAATTCTAATCATTTTTCTCGTATTTCTACTTCTTATCATTGTATACGGAGAAAAGTTTGACTGAATTAACCTGACAATGAACGAACAAAATTTCTAATCCCTGTGAAATAAATTCGGTTATAAGAATCAAAAGTTCTGTTTTTTCCGATCGAAACATGTTTGTTCATTATTACACATTAAAAATCATTTTGTATTCGTGTTGAAATCGATCCAAGTACAAATTCTTGTTAATTTTTTAATATACTAAACACAATAAAAAACATTTTTTATATTGAAATGAATTTTTGTGTAGAAATTCTTGTGTTAAATTTTTGACATATTTTAACGTATTTCTTCTTATCTCGAATCCTTTAAAGCGAATTTTGATTACTCTCCTATTGGTTTAGACAAATAAAAGTGCTATTCAACGATCCAAAAAAAAACGCAAGATTGAACGTACAACTTACACTTTTTAGGTCAAAATCGGTCTATTCTACTCGTCGTCCACTCCACACATCCGTCGATCTGACAAGTAACACTACCCAAGTGCCACACGCCGATCTTCTTGAAACTTTACACACATGTAGTACATCGAAAAACATTAGACACGTATTTTTTTATTTTGGCTAACAAGGCATTTTAAAGTTAGAAAACGCATTCGAGAATTTAACACTTTATAACACAATGATAACTAACGCTACTCCTGAGCGTCATTCTTTTACAACTTTTACGACATTATTATAATTTCATTGTCTGAATGTTTCTGAAATCGCTAATTATGATTTTGACATTAGTTTGTAATCATAATCATGAGTCTAAAAAACTTCTTCGAAACTGACTTTGAATAAAGTCTTTGAAATGTCTGCGATTTCGGTCCGCCATTTTGAATCTCGCAAAACTAATATCAAAATCATAATTAGCGACTTCAGAAACATTCGGACAATGAAATTATAACAGAGTAATGTCGTAAAAGCTGTAAAAGAATGATATTCAGGAGTAGCGTTAGTTATCATTGTGCTATAAAATGTTAAATTTTCGAATGCATTTTCTAACTTTAAAATGCCTTGTTAGCCAAAATAAAAAAATACGTGTCTAATATTTTTCGATTTACTACATGTGTGCAAAGTTTCAAGAAGATCGGCGTGTGGCACTTGGGTAGTGTTACTTGTGAGTGGGAACGCGAAAAAAGAGACGCGAGAGCTATAGTTATCCCGCGATAACGTGCGAAATTACATGAACACCGCCGGCAGCATTTTCGTATCGCTTCGTCTCTTACGACGACGACGACGACGACGACGACGACGACGACGACGACGACGACGACGACGACGACGACGACGACGGTGGTCGGCGCAGTTACGTTAAGACGGATTATACGACGAGCACCTCGTGTACATGCACGTGGTTGACATTTTCCGGCATGTGACTACAGCCGTTCCATACTCGCTCTGCCGCCTCCCGTCCCGTCGCTTCGGCCCTCACCCCGCTGCCGCCCCCGCGAGCGCACCGCTCTCTTTCACATGCGTCGCTCGCAACGGCACAGACACCTGTGCGTGCACCTGCAGCTGCGCGTACTACGTGCTCCCTCGTGACGTCGGGCCGAGGATGTTGCACGACGTGCCACCGTGTAACGTGGCGCGTCGCGGACGCACAAATGAACGAATGAGGTGCGCTACGAGCCGCGTGATTAACACGTGATCGGCATTCGAAGGGAAATATCGACGGCGAGCCGATATCAAAGCTGAAATCCAATAACAGCGCGAGAAAATCGTATTCGCGGGCGGAAAAGTATCACCCTACACTGAGAGAAAAATTATATTAAAATTAACAAATATTTCTTTGATGGGTGCCATTAACATATTTACTTAAGTCTACATTCTCTTTATTTAAATAAAATATTATTTACCTGATTTAAACAATATTTGATTTAAATAAAGAGAATATAGATTTAAGTAAATATGTTAATGGCACCCATCAAGGAAATATTTGTTGATTTTAATATAATTTTTCTCTCAGTGTAGAAAGCTAAGAAAAGCGATCGCTTAATTTAGATTCTCTCTTTTAAGTAAGGATATTTTCGACATAGAATCTTTTCCTGATCTTCAGCTATACCCATCGCAAATTTGAGAAAAGCTCATTATCCTATATCCAAAAAAAGAAAAAAATTTATTCTCTACAAGTTTGTCATAAAACACTATCCGAGAAAAAATTCGTCTAATCTATGTAGTAAGAAAACCGCATTTTTGTCCTATCATTTTATATTCTCGATTAAAATATTAACCTTATCAATATTTAGAATTTTTAGTAAATTTAATGCTTATGATAGGTTTGCGAATACATAAACGTATAAAGTACTTAAAACAGGTAATATTTATTTAAATGCAGAAAATTTTTCGTCGATTAATACCCATTACAGGCAAATAGTATAATTATTTGTAATAAATATTTATGATAAGTATTGCCTCTTTGTGCTATTTCTTTTATGTATAAATAAGCTCAACTTATTATATCATCGATTAAAACAAAACAAAGTCCATAGACAAGTTTTGCGCCTTAAATGTGTTACATTTAAAAATATTTTATTACTTATGAGGCTACTCCTAACATTTCGACGGTGTCGTTAACATCATTTCGCATCAAGCGACAACACACCTACATACGGTACACGCACACAAAACCCAGACAGACAGATGCAGAGACGCGAAGTCCGCGAAGTGCGATAGTGCGTCGCTCTTCTCACGCTCCCGCGCACGCACGAGCGTGCATCCCACGCGATATCAGGATGGAACGTCGACGAGATTTCGTAACGAGACGCCGGATTACTCGCATTAACGAGCCGCGGTAATTACACGGAGCCGCCCATCGTCCGTAGAAGAGCATCCGGAATCTTCTGGCGACGCGCGACCGACGGTGTCGGCCGTGACGCAACTGCGTGCGACGCACACGTGGAGGCTCGATTTCGAGGCCCTTTTCTCCGAAGCTTTACTTGTACACCCCCGCGGTACCTTCAGGTGATGCTACCCACGTAGGGCCGCGCGGTCGTGTGCGCTTCTCTGTCGCTTGGGATTTACCTTGGCGCAGTGTGACGTGCATTAATTACGCCCTGTGCGCCAGCGTGATTGCGTGCTTGCTTTACATGTATATAGGTGGAATTCATGTAAAAGAGAACAAATTTTTCTCTTGAGTGTATAATGAGTATGATAATGAGCTCTTTTAAAATTTGTAATAAATATACTTTAAGATTATATGTTATATAAATATATAATTAAATTATATATTAAACATTTATTTTTTGTTAAAGATAACCATTATTCAAAAGAAAGTTAACTGACGATCTTAGCAGTATATTGTACGAAAAAAACAATATTTGAAAAAGCATATTTATTCGCGATGGGTACTAATAACATATTTATTTAAATTTAAATTCTTTGGTTTAAATGGAACAAGTAGTAGCTTTCCTGCTTTCATGAAAAGTGTCGATTTTTTTATTTGAAAGAATTTTTATCAATGTAAAAAAAAATATACATATAAAGAGAGAGAGAGAGGTTTGCAAGCCGTCGGTACTCGATCATCTTAACGAGATCACGAAGCGAAATGTTCGCACTCAACGTTGATCCGTGACAGCATTTGGGCGTTTCCTTTCTTTCCTGATGGCGATTATCTTAATAACAATCTAATATCGAAGAAATGTTGAGTATTTCTTTCATTTACTCTCGCTGATAAATATCTCTTGCTCTGTTGTTTCAAACGACGTCGCCAGACCAAATGTATTGAACAGAATGAATGGCCACTTCGCGGACTGCGTATTCGCAGAAACATTAACATACATGCATGTATTTACAAACGGATTAGCGCACGTGCACGCAGAAAAATGTCATTCTACACTAAAAGAGAAAATATCTAAGAAAAAAGAGATATTTATTCAATGGATACTAAGAATTCATACTTGTACCAATACATATACATAGTTTTACATTGATAACAAAATTCTTCTAAATGAGGAAGTATATATTCTCCTAAAACACCGTCGTTTTTCATGAAACAGGAAAGCTATTATTTGTTCCATTTAAACAGAAGAATGTAGATTTAAGTAAATATGTTATTAGTATCCATTAGAGATGTGTGAACTATTCGAATTCGAATCCCTATGATTCGAATCCGGATAATTCGAAAATTTTGAATCGAAAAGATTCGGATACGAATTACGCAGATTAGCATTAACAAAGAACTATTAGAGACATCCAGTCTTACCAGGAATTAGCATGACTTGAAGTTTGCTATACATTAAGATTTTTTTCAAAAATATTAAAAGAAGATAATGGCTTTTAGATGAACTCTTACCGACAACTGTCGGATCGATATGTATCGTTGTGCAGCTTTCAAGGCTGGAATTATATTCTATATACGTTTACTGATTATATATCATATATTTTTTACCTTAAAATGAATTGATATCACATGATCAATGTTATCTCTCTCATACTGAAATTACTATTTTCATGTTGAATTCAATGATTATGTTAATTAAAAATTCTTTCAACGATTCAATTCGGGTGAAATTTCATCGATTCGATTCGAATTTAAAATCAAAATCTGAGATTCGATTCAATTCGATATTAAAAACCTTTGATTCGCACATCTCTAGTATCCATCGAATAAATATTCTTTTTACTTTTCAGATATTCTCTTTTTCCAACAGTATAAAAAATATATTTTTGATAATATATAATCTTAAAATCTTAAAATATATACTCATCACAAATTTCGAATGAGCTCATTATTATATACTCAAGAGAAAAATTTGTTCTCTTCACATAAATTTCATAAAACTTTGTCGAAGAAAAAGTTGACTCCTATGTAGTAAACAAACCAAAATTTTTTTTTTGTTTTAACTTAATACGCGGAATATCGTTAACTCGGTTTAAGTAAACAATATTCGGTTTAAATAAAAAGAATCTTGATTTAAGTAAATATCTTAATGCTACGCCCCCCCCCCCAATAAGTATTTTATTAATTTTTAAATATTTTTTTCTCAGTGCATAAGTTCTAGTCGCGAGAACTGGGACGACCTGCATAAACTTATGAAATACTCGAAACAAAAAATGCAGCACGTACTTTTCTTGCGCATACGTGCGCTACTAACGTTCTTGTATATAAATATCGCAAATATAAAAATAAATCAGTGTGTGCCTTAGATTTCGCATATGCTGGCGTGCATTTGCACGAGCGTGCATCGCGGAATGCATCGCGCCCATCTCTCGGCGCCGATCTCGCGGGGTCGTTTAAAATTCCGCGACGTCGCGTCGCGTCGCGCCGACGATATCTCCGGCTGGATCCGTGATTTCGATCCAGGCCGAGATCCGGCCTGCCTCGAGGAGACCTGCGCAGCCGTGCCCGAGATCCACGCAAGGCGTCCTTCATCGACCTTACTGCCTACCACCTGGCGCGCTCGCTCGCTCGCTCATGCGCGCGTTTACTTTCACGTTCGCGAGCGCGCACGTGCATGCGTGCGAGCGAGGCGCGCGATTCATTTGCCGATCGAATTCTCGCGATCCCATCTCGCGCGATCATGGCCGCGCGCCGCGATCAGTCCCGCCGAGACAAAGATTTCCACGTGCGGCTGCAGTTTCGCGAAACGTGAGTCGCGTGAGCACTCACTTTCGACGGAATAGTAAAATGCGTGCACTCGCTTGCGAAACGACTTGCACACATTCGTTCCCCAGATGAACAAAGGACCTCGCACAAACCTTATGGGAATTGAATTTCGGTCGAATTCGGCTGAAGATTTGATATGTTGTAGATCTTGTCGCCCTGATAAAAAGTCTCCAAGTACGACCCCCTATAATGAACCGTTTGACCTCTACGAGGCGTCATTTTTCAAAACAGGCTAATACAATATCTTATTGCTTTAAACGACCCCGCGAGATCGGCGCCGAGAGATGGGCGCGATGCATTCCGCGATGCACGCTCGTGCAAATGCACGCCAGCATATGCGAAATCTAAGGCACACACTGATTTATTTTTATATTTGCGATATTTACAAGAACGTTAGTAGCGCACGTATGCGCAAGAAAAGTACGTGCTGCATTTTTTGTTTCGAGTATTTCATAAGTTTATGCAGGTCGTCCCAGTTCTCGCGACTAGAACTTATGCACTGAGAAAAAAATAGCTTGCTTTTTGTAAAAAGCAATAGAAAGAATCTTCAGCCAATTCGACCGAAATTCAGTTTCCAAGATTTGTGCGGAGTCCTTTGAATTAAACGGCGTCTATAATGAGAACTTGAGCCATCAGACTTAAGCTTTTTAAACCTGAACCCTTTATAAGTTTGTGGACGATATTTTAACCACCCCACTTAAAGTTCAAGATCTGTGTTGTTTTATACTAAATATTTGACCATGCGGTTTTACATATCGTCTGTATAACCATACGTTATACAGATGATATGTAATAGAAAACAGATCTACATACATAACCATGCAAGTATGGTTGCCATAAAAAGTACTGCTCAAAAAATGAAAGTATATCTACTTGTAATATGCAACATAAATTAACATCTTTGTAATTTTTCTCACATGAGTGTAACTGCAAATACATAATATTAGTGCAAATAAACATTTTTTGCGTTTGTACAAAGAGTTTAAATTTTTACAAATATTTTAATAAAAAAACAAATTTTTACAAGTGATATTGACCAAAACTGAATGACTAAGCACTTGCCCTGACTGGATTGTGGTCGATATTTTGTCAAGCAATAATAATAATAATAAATATTAGAAGGTTTCTTATATTTCACATATTTGTCACGTATCTAGATATATTATGTAAACTTGTAATAGACATTACAGTCACCTTGAAAAAAAAGTTTTGCCCTACAAAAGGTCAAGTCTTAAGAAACCGACTAAGTTGATTGTTCTTCTCATATATGACTGTGATTACTTAATTACTTAAGGCTTAAAGTTTAAGTCTTATGACTTAAATGCTCATTGTAAACAGCGCTTTAGATGAAGGCTCTAAATGCAAAGGCAAATTTGACTCAGCGCTGATAAGAGTCGCACGCTGATATTGTCGCGTGAAATAAATAATAATGATTAAACCGATAATTATATGTACTTAATATTTATATATACTGAAACAAATAATTAGACCGATAATTATATATACTTAATACTTATACATACTGAAACAAATAATTAGACCGATAATTATATATATTTACATAATCGATAAAATATAAAATGAAATATAAATAGTCCCCAGAAGTATTATAACTAAGAACAGTTATTTATATTCTCATAATGTACGATTTATAGTCGAAGTATACGTTATGAGAACATAATGTCTTCAATTATAGATTCACGGCCCACTTATGTTATTATTATTTATTTCGCGCACCAATAGAGGCGCTCGGCTATTATTAGCAATAAATTGAATTCGCGTGTTCAAACAAGATCAGGAGCGCGTCAATTCGTCTTGACAAAAGTGACGATACATGAGACGTCCTATGTGTCACAACTGCCACGGAGGGAAAAACGTGAGTATCTTGATGTTATATTCTTATCTAACAAATAAAATAAATGTAGAATAAAGAGGCAACATTTACATCATGTATTTGTCATTTCGGTTCCTGTCGTGATCGATTACTTGATCTCTTGCGGTAAATCGGTAAGAACGTTTCTGATTGAATCAGAAAAGTATTTCATAATCGATTTCGATAACCAACGAGCATTCTGTGATTTTCGGTAGAAACACGTCTCCTCGTCTCTTATATCTAATTGATTTCGGCCGGTGAAAGTCAGACGGTTGAAATTCTACACAAATTTGTTCTACACTCTGTATCTAATCCACGCTTTCTGCATTTCTGATGGGCTTGCGCAGTCATTGGTTGTGATAAGAGCGAATTCACAGTATACGGGACGTACGGCATTACAACTGCAACGGATAACTCAGAAAAAACATTCACGGACAGAATTTTACAGTAAAATTTAAGGTAAAGATACCAATTCCCAGACATCTAATCCTGAATATTTTTATTATTTCTTTAAATACGAATATTTAAACTTTTAACATAGAATGTAGTTACATACTCAATATTTGTATATATATTTTATGTATAAAGTTTAAATATTTGTATTTAAAGACCAAAACAAAAAGATGTCCAGGATTAGGTACCTGTACATGTCCTTTGTACCTTTATCTTACTATAAAATAAATGTAAAGGGCCTTTACAAGAGCCTGTCTATATACGAACGTATAGTAGTGCAGTATATAATCAAGTAATTAACTCTTGAAGGCTCTGTATATATTTACATGACTGTATATCAACGAAGCCTTTCTCTTCTCAATTTTAATTACTACAGGATTTTGTAACCGAGGAATAGATTGACATTCTGCAATGATGTGTTATCCTTTCATTTCTCACATGCGCTATTTTATATTTCGGAAAGTGATTTAATTGATCGAGTATCAGCGGAGCCTTTCTCTCTTCTTAAATTTCGTTAGTATATAAGATTTTGTAACCGACGAATAGATCGACATTCTGATTTATTATCTTTTCGTTTCTCACATGCGTTGTTTACATTTCAGAAACTGATTTATTCGATTGGATATCAACAGCGCCTTTCTCTCCTTAATTACTATAGAATTTTGTAATCGAGGAATGAAAGGTATTACGGAAATTTATTATCCTTCCATTTTTCACATGTGCCATTTATATTTCAGAATCTGTGAAATGCGCTATTCGAAAGATCTGTCATGTTTCCAGCGAAATTTGTTACATTTCTCAGAGACTTGTTCCTCAGAACAAGACAGATCTCTCTGACACTCCATTCCTGTGCTGCTGCGGAAGTACAATAAAATTGCAAAGGACTTACATGAAGAGAAACCATAATACTTTCTCCCAAGCGCTTCTATTGTATTCTTATCTATCAGACAAGAGCGTAAGAAAAAAACCAATATTTACAGCGTCACTTCGGTTCCTGCCATAACCGATTATTGCGCAAGCCTCGCCAATAGTGGTTCTCAATCGCGACGATTTCGCGCGCTTCTTGCTGCGTCGTGTCCGAATTGTTTCGCGAGCAAATGTGAGTCGTACACTGTTCACGCGAGATACTTAGGAATCAGATGTTCTCACGAAGCTTAAAACTTGATTTACAATGTGTTATTTGCTTCTTGTTTTTTTTTTCTTTATCTGACTTTTTTTTCTGACTCACACCTTAAGCCTGATCTACAATATGCTCTTTGCCTTCTGTTTCTTGCCTTCTACCTATTTCTCGCTTAAAGCTGAAGGTTTAAGTCAAAAAGAGATCAAGAAGCAGGAAGCAAAGAACATATTGTAGATCAGGCTTCAAACTAAAAAAAGACAGAACAAGAAACAGGAAGCAAAGAGCACATTGTAGATTAAACTTAATTGTCCATATCTCGCAAATTCGTGTCCGCAGACGAAGTCGAGCGGGCTGTCGGACAAAGGAGAGACCGAGAGAGTTCTCGCCGCGTCCTTCGACGACCTTTTTGCTCGCCCATAGCTGTACGCATCGGCGTGCCGCCGACGGTGGTACCATTCACTTTCACATGGTCGCGACGCACGCACGCACGCACTCACTCACGCATGCATGCATGCACGCATGAAGACAGGCAATGCGCGCAACGAGTGCGTAGGTATGCACAGCTATGCCATCCGTTGCGCATACCTACGCGTAAACAAACGCTGGCAATAAAATGCAGGTATGCGCGCGCGGAGCCGCCGCGCCAGTTAATCGCCGCCACGCGTTATTGTCGTGCGCGCGTTTATCATCTTAATAACGCATTCTCTTTCCTGCACTGCCGCGTGTAACAGTTTATCATTCCGGCTCGTTACCTGTGCATTTCCCCGACGCGTCGTTGCCGTCACGCTTGCCGCGTAGCGCCCGACGAGCACCCGTGACGAATAATTTGCGACGAATTTACGAAATTCCACGTGCGTCGATCCCCAAATTGCACCCCGGCGGAGCGAAAAGAGAAATATTCTCGACAAATGGAAAAGAAAGGGAGGGAAAGAGAGAGGATAACGTTATCGCGAAAAATTTGCGTAATGAGAGGAGAGAAATAAAAAAATATTCTCGCATTAATAACATTGCATTCGTCGATTTCGCTCTGCACTGAGAAAAAGTGGCACGAGACATGTAAAGAAGGAAAGAGAAAGAAAGACTTGCTTACGTTACAGAAAAAAAACACTCAAAAGTTTATTTGTGAGATATAAAGTTTATTCACAGAAAAAATAAACTTTATTATACAAATAAATTTTCAAGTGTTTTTTTTCTGAATGTGTAACGCAAGTCTTTCTCTCTTTTTCTTTCTCTACACATGTCTCGTGCCGTCAAAGATTTTTCCAATTTCAATCATTGTATACCTTTTTTGAGTGAAATTGGAATGGGGGAGAAAGAAGAAATAACGTTCTCGATAAATTTACATAACGGAAGGAGCGAAATAAAAAAATTTTCTCATTAATAATATTGCACTCGCCGAATTTGCACTGAAAAAAGGGTATTTAAAAATTTATTTATGAAATATATAAAGTTTATTCGCAAAGAGAGAGAGAGAGAGAGGAATAAACTTGATATCCCTCACAAAAAAATTTTTAAATATTTTTTCTCGATGTAACGCAAAAAACTCCTCTCTTTCTCTATTTTTCTTCCTCTATATGCCGGTGTGGCGCCGAAGATCTTTCTAAATTTTAATCGCTCGTGTACCTTCGAAACTTTCCCGAGCAAAATTGAATCAGAGAAGAGAGAAGAGATAACATTATCGCGACAAATTTGCATAACGGCAGAAGCGAAATAAAAAATATTCTCGCATTGATAACATTGCATTCGTCGATTTTGTCTTGCACTGAAAAAAAGGTACTTTAAAATTTATTTATATAAAGTTAGTCATTTAATCACACAAAAATAAACTTTATATTTCACAAATAAAATTACTACTATACTATCGCTGCCAATATACTAAAAAAAAGGTAGCCACGTCACATCGGTCGAGACAGGAACAACATTTATATTGGAAATTAATAATGATGAAACTGAATTGTGACTTCAGAGTTGGGCAGTAGAAGGTTAAAAATAACTCATTCGCTGTGGCGGTGAACAAAAATGTTAATCAATTGACTCACACATTGCATTTTTATATTTATGCTCGTTGTTTTTACTTTAGTCCAAGTACGATGTAAAAATAACAAAAACAGAATGCATAAATACGCGGAACAGTAGCTAATAACTTGTAAGAAATGTTGACGGAACGTTTTTATTATAATATGAACACGTAAACAAAAGTGTATTTTAATACGATTTTCCAAATATTTAATACATTAGCATGCATAAAAATTAAAATTAACATCGAAATTTTTACATCATGCTTAAAGTTAAAACAAGAAAATGTAAAAACGGAATGTGAATGTTAATTAACCAATATTTGTAATTTATCGACAAGTAACACGAAAAATTTGCCATTTTACTTAAAATTTTGAGTGAACTTTCTGGAACATGAAATTCCTACATTGTGCTGAACATTTCATATATGTGTAATGTTCCAACACAAAGATCCTTACATCGCTTAAAGACAAGTGTGAAAACAGAATGTGTAAGTATCAATTGATTAATATTTGAGTTTATCGACACAACGAGTGAGTTATTTTCACTTAAAACTTAGAATGGACTTTCTGAGACATGAAATTCTTACAATCGTGCTTAAACTCAAAACAACAAACAAATGTAAAAACAGATCGTGTGTGAGTTAATTAATATTTGCATTCTATCAACAAGTGACACACGACGAATGAGTTATTTTCACAGAAAATTTGGAATGTAATTTTCAGGACATAAAATCGACATTTTGCTTCCCGCAGTGTACAACATCACGGACGATTGCACGAGCAATGAAAAGAGCCAATGAAACGAGACAAAAGACACCTGAAATTACATCCACATCACCGTATCTTCAGTAACGCAATTACCGGTCGCGCTTTTGTCCAATCGATGGAAATCAGCGCGGCAATCAGCGGCGTTAAACATTCATTCGCGGCCATTTCCAGTCGTTTCGTGCGAATTCCCTCGCTTTGAGCGAGAGTTTTCGTCCGGAGAAATTTGCTGACTATAAAGAACATCGCGCAGAACCCGGCCCGTTCTCGCTGCGGTGGCTGTGGAATGTCTATACGACACTAGACGCGTGCATATTCAACGAGCGCGTCGAACCACCGCCGTCGCCGCCGCCGTCGTCGTCGTCGTTCGATACAATGCGGCGGTTGATGGCCTGCTTTAATGGGTGGCGATGCTTTAATCCCGCGATGATGCAACAACGACGCGGGATGATTTATAGCTCGCCGCGCCCCGCGTGCCCCGCGCGCTGACCCGCGCGAGTTTTCACGCTGCGCGAGAGCGCGCCGACGACGACGGGCGCCGTCGTCCTCGTCGCCGGCTTACGCTCTGTCGCTCATACGTATTTTGCAATCGCCCGACGCGTCCACTACACCCGTCCTCGATGCTTAATTGACGGTTGACAGCTGCGGAACAGATGCGTCGCCGATGCTCGGTTAACCTTCTTCTTCGTCTACTTCTCGTCTCTCTCCGTCATCGTCCACGCTGTCACGTTCCCGCGAGTTTAAGTCGAGCGATCGGCCGTCCCTAAGTTATTTTCGGCCGACCAAGGTCGCCGCCTTGAATGGCCACTACCGAATTAGCATAATTCTCGAAACCGCAGCCGCCGACATCGGCGATCCAATTCGAGACTTGGTCGATTCCCCAACGACGACGACGACAAGGAACTGTCGCGGAAAGAAGCAGGAGAAAAAGAAAACGCGATAAATGTCACTTATAAATCATGTCTCGAGAATGACGCACGATGGGAACGCTCACATCGGTCGTTCGATGAGGGAATATTTAAATGCAAGATTCTGATGACAGAAATTCATAAAAAGAAGAAAAAAAAGCGAAGAGAAAGAGACGGTGATGTGTCTGTTGTTCTCGAAAAAACTTGTCTTGCGTGTGCCTTTCAAAGATTTACTCGCGTTTCAATTCTAACACGACATTGAGGAATGAGTCAGACAGACTTCGCAAGAGCATGATTTTGTAATTCCGTGTTATTGCGTACGCGGTACTTAAAATGCGTAGTGACAATACCTTGTTGTCTCTAGTATATATCGCGTTGAGAATGTCAATTTTGAAACATCGACGACACGTCGACGTGGGACAGCCGATGATAGAAAGAAACCTTACGATTTTTTAAATTATACTTGTAAGCCAGATATATATCGCGCGCGCGCGCGTATTGAATTGGTTCTTAAACTTACGCGCTAATTAAAAAAATAGATGTTTCAGAAAAATGTTAACACATTATAAATGTCTTGATTTTCCTAATGGAAGCCTCGAACAGCGACCGAAGCACATATGTATATTATTGGGAGTACAAATTAGTTCGGTCCGTTTTTTGTGGTCAAAAATGCATTTATTTCAGAACAAAATAAATGAACAGATTAATCAAAGTATTGTCCATCGCTGGCTACTACTTTTTCCCACCTCTCAGGCAATTCTCGAATTCCATCTCGAAAAAATGTCTCGTCTTTTGAGGCGATCCAAGTTAGGAGCCAATTTTCGATTTCTGCGAAAGAAGTGAACCGGTGACCTGCCAAATCGTGCTGCATCCGTCGGAACAACCAGTAATCAAAAGGAGCAATGTCCGGCGAATACGGCGGGTGCGGTAAAATATCCCACTTGAGCGTTTCCAAATAATTTTTTACGACTTTTGCGACATGAGGCCGAGCGTTATCATGCAGAAGAATAACTTTGTCATGTCTTTGCTCGTATTCCGGCCGTTTTTCTCGTAATGCACGGCTCAAACGAATCAATTGTAGCCTATACCGATGGCCCGTAATGGAATCGCCAGGTTGTAGCCTCCAATTCTTTGTCTTCGAATTTTTTTGGCTGTCCAGAGCGAGGCTTGTCTTCAACGCTGAAATCACCATTCTTGAAACGTCGAAACCATTCCCTACATGATTTATCAGTTGGAGCATTGTCACCATAAACTTCTACAAGCATTCGATGCGCTTCAGCTGCACTTTTCTTCCAATTAAAGCAGAAAACTAAAACCTCCCGCAAATGCTGCTTAGTTAACACAAAATTTGACATATTCAACACAGTAAAAAACAGGGGTTTTGTATGAAACTCAAATATAAACTGAATATTATTGACAGATGTCTAACCTCTTTGAAACCACCGAAATCAGCTGTCACTATCAAACATTCATAACAGCCAGAGCCATCTTTTGAAAACGGACCGAACTAATTTGTACTCCCAACATATTGAATCAATCGTGAAATTTACATCATATATAATAACGTGAATTTTGCATTGATGCAGCAACAGATTTACTAAAAGTTATCATCAAATTGTCATATTATATTTTACACGGCATATTGTTTTGGGGAAATTTTCATCATTCTTTCGTATTTTGATTTCGTCGCTCTATATGATAAATATATCATGTGAGTGTCATGTGAACCACTCACAAAGGATTAAGGATCGACTAGTTAAGTTACTGCCAAATCTACGTACACATATCTCTCCGTGTAGCTGCAGGATGATTAATGTGGCTTCAAAATTGACATTTTTAATAGAGAATTTTTTGTACAAAAACAACAATGTATTGATATTGCACATTTTAGGTGTTGAATTTGTTTCTTTCTCTCTTTCACACTACTGCATAATTCACGAGAAATCGACGTGATTTCAGTGCACGAGGAATCGCCTATTTTCGCGTACCCTTTGAACTTATTCAACAGCTCTTTATAGACCAAGTTCGATTTAAGTGTTCCATGAATTGGCTGCTTCCGACGCAATCTGATCCATTTGTAGATCAGAACGGCACGATAACCCGCAACCTGTTGCTAATCGATAACAATATGCCGCATTGTCGGCCACGAGAGGCTCTATTTTATATAATTGATCCTTATCGTTCCGCGTTCCGCACTTAATTATTGTTACCTCAGCCCGTAATCCAATCGAACAGTTTATCGCGGTATCGTTGGTTGAGACTAGTGTCTCGCCGCAGAATCCAAACAGCGTAATGCCATCCAAAGAAAAAATCCGTTGAATCAATAAAATTAGTCAACAGCGTACTTGGAATAAATCTTCCCGATTCAATGGCAATTGAAACGAATACTCGAGTTATTAAAACAATATTTTATTGAAAAAATAGTGAATTACTGTAGAATGTCGATTTATTCCGGTTACAAAATTCTAGCAACTTTTAGTAAAATTCTTTCAGTGCAAGAAACGGCATCGAGCTACCTGCTCGTGACTATAACGTGACTGCCTGCTCGTGACTGTAACATGACTGCTTGCTCGTGACCGTTGAGTAATTAATTCGCGAAAGGATCCCCGCGACGATAACGTTCGTCCACTCCGACGGGAGTCGAAAATCATATTTCGCTGCTCAGAGCGTTCCTTGAATTTACGGAAGAGAACAAAAAATCTCCATCTTCCCGTCGACTTGCCAGGAAGAATGTTTACCGCGCCGCTGCGCGATATCGCCGTTTGGCAACGCGTTCCTCGCATATTTTCCTTGCAAAACACCGATCCGTTATGTCCGTACGTGCATACGTCGAAGAGCGGGCGAGCAGAGGCAGGCAGGTATTTCGAGAGAGCTGAGAGAAGGCAGTTATTCGCGCTACACACGGACATCAATTAACGCGCCGCGTGTTCCCGCACGCGTCGGGCATAATTCTTTTGGTTACGCAAGCCTCGCGCCGAAAGTCCTCGCGCGAAATCGCATGCACCTCGCTGCTCTCGCCGATGACGTTCGTGGGCGCGCGCCCGTCCAGTGCCGCGAAAGGTCAAGGATACACGGCGGGCATAGTAATATCGTTTAGAAACGAAATATTACCTAAACTGTACATCGAAAAACACCGTCCTCCCTTGAGAGCGGAGAGGAAAAAGAGCGACCTTCCAACAGCGATACGAATATAAATACAAACGGAACACGCGGAATATAAATACGCGGATACACGCGAAGGAACTGTAAATATATAAATATTAATACACAGGGGCGGATAAGAATAAATATAAATATTGGGGTTAATCCATAAGCGCTCTCTCTCTCTCTCTCTCTCTCTCTCTCTCTCTCTCTCTCTCTCTCTCTCTCTCGCAGTAATAATTTTCTCGCTTCCGTCGTTGGCAGTTTTCAGACGACTCCGTTACCTGAGGATTCCGTCCGCGTATATCCGACAACACCCGGCTGTCGGACTCGCGTCGGTACACACGTCGTCGGCGCGCACGCTACCGCAAAACACCTTCTCAAGCGGCCGCGGAGATAACAGCGTCGTCTAACGTGATCATTTACGGCGAAGCGAGAATTCACCGCGAGGCGCTTTTATGCGAGAAGAGTGGCAAGAAGAGAGCCAGGCGACGGCACTTCGAGGGAAGGAATGCCCGGACTGTCGAAAGGGGGCCCCGCAAATTACGCGCGTAATTCGTCGCGTTTTATCCGGGCCCCCGCGCGCGAGGCCCTGTGTGTGTCTTTGGGCAGGCCCGCGGGTTCAATCCCAGGTCGGTGATTACGGATCTTTGGCTTCGTGGAGAGCGAGCCGAGCTCGTAGGCTCGTCCCTGCGCGCCGTCTTCGCCGTCGCTACGACGGCTGGCCGCGCGCTACGCCGCCGAGGAGAGGACGGAATCGTCGTAAGCGCCAAATTGCACGTATGCTAAGTGGCCGCGATTCAAATTATTATTATCATCTCCCGGCCACGGGATCGCCCTTCCAAGAATGATTACACGCGGGCGTCGGAGACGCCGCGTGTGTGCCGAGGATCGTTTCGCTTTTTGGGGGCCTTTGCGAGAGCGACGGCTCTCCTTTCCTCATTTGAATGCGATTTGGACTGCCAGAGGTGCACAGTCCGTTCTTGGGAGGATCTCGCGACTTTTGCAAAAATGAGCCCTCATGAATGAGTAATTAGCCACTTTAAGGTCCAGACTTTTGTGCAGAGTCAAGTTTTACAGTTGAGTACGATATATGTTGTATCTGTATTCATATCTATAATCGCGACTCAACTGAGAAAATGTCATCTAACTCTATCTTCAAATGTGAATACTTCATTCGTGGCAAGTTTCAAGTAACGATTATTAATACGAACTTAAATTTAGATCTGAGGGTCATACTAATAGTTGTTACTTGAAAGTTATCTCATGTAAGATATTCAGTTTTGAATTCAGAGTTAGATCCAAGTTAAGTCTTTCAGTTGAATTCTATGACACATGTGGCATTATATCTGTCTAATCGCGATTCAATTGGAAAATTTTTATCCAACTCTGAATTCAAATCTGTATACTCTCACTTGAGAGGAATTTCAAGTAACGACTATTAATACGAGCTTAAATATTTCAGGTGAGACAAATTTCAAGTGACTACTATGTTATTAATACTTGAAACTCGTCTCAAATGAGATATTCAAATCTCAATTCAAAGTTAGATGAGAGTTTTCAGTTAACGGTTACAGATTTATCACAATTTGTTACAATTTAACTTGAAAACTTGAATCTGACTCGGAATACACATCTGAGTATCTTATATGAGATAGGATGAATCGGTAGTATAATATTGACGGATTCGTTATTTTGCTAAGAGAGAAAACTCAAGGAGTATCTAGGAAGAATGTATCTAGGAAGTATGTAATCACTGGATTTTTGATGGACTATTAAATAGCTAACCACGTAGAGCTAATGATAATGCCAATGATATTAAGCACTATATAAAGTAAAGTCATACGTATAATAATGATTGGTTGATAAAAATTGTGAAATGAATTCGCACAGAGGACAAGAGCGTACATATGAGAACCGCTGATGGAAATGATAGAGTATACAAAGCAATTCGTGCGCTCGAGCCCGACTGGAGGTGATTCTCGTAATACGTTATTAATTTGAATGCCTCGTGCGTGATGAATTATTTAACGGCGCGATTAGCCTAATGCATCGCGCGATCCTTCTTTCTAAGTTCCTCATTTCTCGCTCGTGAGCGCGATTCGTGATCGCGGGGACTAATCTCCTTTACCCATTCCAAGCGAGCTAATTCTTTTAATTGCGCGATTTAGCGCATACAGCGCGAGTGTCGGGGATCTTTCTCGGAATAATATTTGCCTAATTATTGTTATTACGTTTTGACCTATAGTCTTGTTGTTTCTTCCGTATAGACAAGCCGAGGAGATCGTGCTGGAACGTCAAGTATATAATCACACATTTTCCTCGTATTTTATTCAAATGGCGCTAAGTGTAACCTATTTTTATAATTACCTGTTTTCCTAATTACCGGAAAATGGTATTTACGACCGAACGACATTACGTAACACAAATGTGCTGATCAGTTCTCTCATGGGAGTTATCGTATATTTTTTTAAGTTTGCATATTACAATACCACTCTGCGCATTCCTAAGTTTCAGAAAACACGATAAGCGTTTCAAAGTGACTTGATATGCGTGATAAAGACGTTTTACAGTACGTTTTGATTTGCCGAATGACATTATATTCTAAAAGAGTCACTTCGCAATTTTATATTCACTGTTCCTTTCAAGATAAATATTTAAAAAAATATATAACCCTAGGACCATCTAGACCTGATCTCCTTTACATAGAGAGAAATATCATTCTGAGAAAAGCGATTACTCAGGTTACTTTCCTTCTTTTAAGGTCTACGATTTTCAACAAA
>NW_022639451.1:2798559-2805170 GCF_010583005.1 Odontomachus brunneus
TTGCCTCTCTCTCTGTCTGTTCTCTCTCTCTGTCTTTGTTTCTGTCTCTTTTTCTCTCTCGTGCGGATTTTTGTCTGACTAACATTTGCATGTTAGTATTAGCAGGATAGTTCCACGCAGCAGTTTTGGCCATCTATATATGTGTTTTGATAGCTGAATTTCAGAGCAAATTTTATAGTGTAAATGGTAGTGGTGTAAAAGAAGTGCAGTTTGTTCTTTGTTGAAAATGGGAGGCAGTAATGAGTCTGTCCGATGCATTATACTTTTTTACTTCCGTAAAAATTGTTAAAGTTCGCCTGTGATGTTTTGCCTCACCCATACTATATTCATCTAACATTATCTTCTTTAATTATCATCCGTTTTGTTCGTTATAGAACTTCCTTGACGGTATGAACTTCGCTTTTTTAAAAGATGTAAAAAGTCGCTTCTCTGCCAGAAAAGTACAAGAATTTTACGAGAGAATTTTACGCATATTATGATATTGCGCAAAAGATTATCAAGCACACATAATGGCGCGTTTATTAATGATTACACCTTATTTTAATCAATAGTAATAATACTTTTATTGATTATTATATTATTTTTTTATTAAAATTATTGATTAAAATTGCTTTGAATAAGAATTGAAGATGCATTTCAATTTTGTTTAAAAATCCGCACGAACTTATGGATCAATCTAATATATTAGTTATATTACAAAAAAGCCGTGTGAATATTTCTCAAAAGAACGTGTGACGCTGATTTTTCTATCAAACTTACATTGTCTCTACACTTTTATTGTTTTCCGCTGATGTAGTGTAGTTTTCTGCTTAGTGCGCTTCGCAATGCTGGCTTGCTATCCCATCTTTATAATTTGATTTTAACATTTCTGACAAATCTGTTTATTTCATTTGCGTGCATATAATATTTATCACTGTGTGAAAAGAGTTCAAACAGTACCGAAACGCGCTTAGTTATGTTAAACTTGTAAAGATAAATGCATCCCTCTCATCCCATCGAAAACAAACACTGACATCAACATTTAATAATATTATATTACATATCTGTGTATTGGCTCTTAGAGGCTCTTTGTTTCCTTTAATTTGATGATGTTTTTTTAGCCGCGGCGCGAGATAAAAATTATTCCGCAATTCGCAGAGGGGAACACTAACAATTAATTAATTAATTGTTAATTATCCAACTTAAACAACAAAATTACAACGGCTCTAGAGGATTCAAACTAATAAAAGTTACTAAGGGCAATAAGAGCCAAATCGTTGGTGTTAATAAAAACTTAATTTATTTTTTTATTTTTTTATTATAAGTGAATTATAAACGCTTAACACCAACGATTTAGCGCTCTTATTGTCCTTAGTAATTTTTATTAATTGTTAATTATTACTTTTTACTTGTCCTTATTATGTTATTCGTCATCGTTATTGTTATGTAATAGTAATGTTATGTTACGTATAGTAATGTTATGTATAGTAATACATATAGTAATAGTTACGTAATTTTAATGTCTCTAATAGCTCTTTTGCTTCATTGCTTTTTCTAATATATCGCGAAGTGCGTTGAAGGCAAATTAATCTTCTAACAAAAATGTGAATTGCTCTCTTTGCATTTCCACGAACACTTTTAGGACTTCCAATCGTGAAAATCGTTAACAGGACGACAAGAGCCAGTACAGGTCGGTAATTTGTTCCTTGCTTGACCAAGGGAGCTCTAATGTCATTATCAATTATTTCTCAAATAACGTTATCGACCTCAATTCCGTGTCATGCTATATTGTCCTCATAAATGAAAGTATAACTTTTTTTTTGTACGAAGGGGGGATTTCTTTCCCGTGTAACTAGTAAGATAATAATAGCATGCATCCGCATGTGTGGTGACGAATCGAACGGGAGGAGAGCGGGGAGAAAAAAGGAGCGGGGCGCGCCGACAGTTCTGCTCTCGCGCCGTATTGTTTTGCCCGACGTGCGACTGCACTCGAAGTGCACCGTGTACTCGTGTATACCGGGTCGCTCGCGTAAAAATACTAACCTACATCGCGGCGGCGAGCGCGTGTCGGACAACGTGACTTCTGGCTCGCCGCTTCGTGCCATGGCGATCTACGCTCGCCCGGACGCGATAGCGTTTGATCCGCGGATCGTCGGAAACGATGTTAAGCCTGTATCACACTAACGATTGGCGATAGATGATTGACGATTGAAGATTGGAACTTGATCAATTGGAACAAAGCGAGCCAAGGTTGAAGCTCGTTGATTCGTCAAAATCTAAACTTCAATCGTCAATCATCAATCGCTAGTGTGATACGGGCTTTAAAGGCCAAATCACACTAACGATTGGCGATAGATGATTGACGATTGAAGATTGGAACTTGATCAATTGGAACAAAGCGAGCCAAGGTTGAAGCTCGTTGATTCGTCAAAATCTAATCTTCAATCGTCAATCATCAATCGCCAATCGTTAGTGTGATTTGGCGATTGATGATTGACGATTGACGAAAGGAAAAATATAATGTATGTCATTTTTATATCGAACGTGAAATAAGATCAATGATTTTTTCTAACGTCTTTAGAGCTCCAATCACGGGGATCGTCAATGGAACGATAGCAGGCCGGTACACTGATAGTGAAAGGAAAAATATAATGTATGTTATTTTTATATCGAACGTGAAATAAGATCAATGATTTTTTCTAACGCCTTTAGAGCTCCAATCACGAGGATCGTCAACGGGACGTTGGGAGGCTGGTACACTGATAGTGAAAGGAAAAATATAATGTATGTCATTTTTATATCGAACGTGAAATAAGATCAATGATTTTTTCTAACGCCTTTAGAGCTCCAATCACGGGGATCGTCAATGGAACGATAGCAGGCCGGTACACTGATAGTGAAAGGAAAAATATAATGTATGTTATTTTTATATCGAACGTGAAATAAGATCAATGATTTTTTCTAACGCCTTTAGAGCTCCAATCACGAGGATCGTCAACGGGACGTTGGGAGGCTGGTACACTGATAGTGAAAGGAAAACTATAATGTATGTCATTTTTATATCGAACGTGAAATAAGATCAATGATTTTTTCTAACGCCTTAGAACTTTAATCACGGAAATCGTCAACAGGACGATAAGAGGCCAGAACTGATAGTGAGAGGAAAAATATGATGTATGTCATTTTTATATCGAACGTGAAGTAAAATCAATGATTTTTTCTAATACCTTTAAAGCTACAATCGCGTACAGAAAAAAAGATTTGGTTAAATTAACCAAATATCTGGTCGAATATGAATGATCCAAAAATTCCGATTGAAGTAACCTGAATTCTGTTTAAGTCAACCAAAAATCTTGTTAACTTAAATAGAATTCGGGTTATTTCAACCGGAATTTCTGGATCGTTCATATTCGACCAGATATTTGGTTAATTCAACCAAACCTTTTTTTCCGTGCGGGAATCGTCAACACGGACGATGGAATGGGAGTATAGAGTAAGCGAACCTATTTCGGAACAGCATCTATTTCGAAATACTTTAATTTTTTTCCTGTGTTAGCCGTTAAATAATATCAAATTTTCATGTTAGTAACAAAGAACATCATAAATAAGCGTCGCAAAATGAAAATAGGACACTGACTATAGAAAACAACTGACAATATTATGATTGAGTTATTGGACTTCATGACAGCCTTCGAATGGGGTGAATTATTGTAAGTACGATTACATATTTCTTTCATATTGATCTTCGATTCTATCATGTTTTTGGGCTTAAACAATAGCTAAAAATTCAAGGAAGATAACTGTTACTTAGTTAGACTACGGGATTGTGCTGTTGTAAAATGCGGGTGTACCTAAAAATAGGCATTTGCAGCCGTCGACGTTTGAAGTTAAGTTATAGAGTACTTGCATTTTATATCGTATATGATGTTTGTTTTGAATAGCATATATATTAGATATTTTAATGTTTATTGTGGATGTTTATGTAAAGTATTTTTTTACTTACATAGAATCGTAATTTTTTCTATTTTTCAGTTTTCCGACTGTATCTACTGTGCATGTCAATATATCAATATCTTTAATATCTTATTTCTTAGGTAAATTTTGAAGACAATACAACAATTACGATATACAAATATTAATTCCTTTCTTTTCTACAAATATTTAAGTTAGATATGCAATATTAGATGCATTTATCTTATACAATTTTCAGGTTTAACAATCAATTAAGATATAATATATAATATGTTGTTTTTTAATCAATCAATTAAGACATAATATATAATATGTTGTTTTTTCTGAGTTTTTTTATTAATAAAATTATTATCTAAAGTATCTTTTAAAAATTTAGTAGTTTTATTTCTTAACGTGATCCCAAATGTAATGAGAATAGTCTTTTGAACAATATTTTCCCAGTATCTCCCTATATCTTCTAAATTTAAAATTCTTTGTTTAATTTTACGTTTATTACGTCTAAATTTAAACTTTCTATTGAGCAATTTTGAATGGTAAGTTTTGTTGCGAAATAGGTGCATACACCTAATTCAAAATATCTCTAATTTCTCTCATGCCCTTGAAGAATGGAGAAAATATTATTTAGTATAACATTTCTTAGATATAATAGTTTAACATATGTGAGTCACAAGTCAAAACGCAGCTGTTCCGAATTAGACGCAGATGAATCTAATTCGGAACAAATTTAACAATTGAAACATTTGCCTACTATTTCAA
Organism: Odontomachus brunneus; assembly: GCF_010583005.1. Classification (NCBI taxonomy): domain Eukaryota; kingdom Metazoa; phylum Arthropoda; class Insecta; order Hymenoptera; family Formicidae; genus Odontomachus; species Odontomachus brunneus. The sequence continues at coordinate 2,803,267 of NW_022639451.1, forward strand.
AACAAAGCCTCCTTCAAAAACTTATGCCTAATTAGTAAGTAAAAATTGATCCTTTTATTAGCACATATCAGATATCTCAGAAGGCTTTATGTGAAATATACAACAGCATTTTTAAATTCTGTTCCGAAATAGGTTCGCTTACTCTATTAATAATGAGAGGAAAAATATCTAACAAGACACTCACGGAAAATATTTTATATTAGTATATTAGTAAAATAAAAAATTTATATTAGTATAAATATATTATTTTTATACGCGCCAAATAAATATTGAATATTTCTTCCAAGGGACACTCTCACGAGTCTGCTTTCAAAGATGTATATATTTAAGTGTTTATGTATATATTTAAATATTTATGTATATATTTAAGTATTTTCTATATAATACGGTGTATTTTAAAAAGTACACCGAGACAAGTTCAACGATACGTAACATTGCTACGTGAAATGAGGACATTGGCCAAAAATTGGGGATGAAACTAAAGTAAACGTCCTAGTGATTGAACGTGTACTGATAATTGAATTACTAATAATATACTTGGGTTTGTTAAGATGCTTATCAATAAATGAAACAAAATCACAAAGTAACTAAATATTTCTTTTCATTTATTATATTGTTTTGTATATTGAAAAGCATTTCAACAAAGAAAAATACAAAACCAATATGTTAATCATTGGGACATGTATGTTCGACCACTGAGACGTTTACCTTAGTGACTACTTATGAATATGTGATTTTTTTATCTTGTTGAGACTTATTTAAAAAATGTATATGTTTTTGGAAAGCAATTATTGAGACAAGTTCAACGATATGTATCAATATCGGCCAAACGGGTAAAAAGAAAGTTATATATTCATAAGCAATCATGTTCATCTAGTTTCATTATTGGCCAAATTTTTACCCCCGATTTTTGGTCAAAGTATTGAATTAAAAAAAATACACAATAATTTACATAAATCGAAAGAAATTTTACCACCGAACCTTTCTGGCATATCATTTAACCCTACGTCGTCGCATGGGATCTTTAACAGAATATTATATCCAAAATAATTTTTTCTTATATTTTATGAAAAACCTCAAAAACCTAGTTAAACAAAGAAAATATTTAAGTTCTCAACATAAAAGATATAAAATAATTTTTTATATTGGGGTATCTCAAGATCCCATGCGTCGACTCGTGTTCGAAAAGTAGCGCGATGACTAGGGTTAAAGGGTTAAAGGGTTAAACTTTCCATTGATTAGGGATTAAAAATTATACTCAGAGTCTACGTTGACTTGAAATCTCATGGACCTGTTGGTGTTTCTCGTGAGCAAATATGAGATATTCGCGCGATTAAAGCCAAGCATCCTTTCGCCAACGCAACGACACGATACGAATCTCTGGCGACGCTATGAGTTCGGTGATGCTCTTACGGAGCTTTCCGCCGTCTACCACGGGAGACAGGCCGGAAAGGCACGTTTTGCAATTCTAGAAATATCGCGGCCGGCGCGCGGTTAAATCCGGCGTAGCCGGCCCCGATTTCGTGTTTCGCCGAAGCGAACCTTGACTCGGCCAATCCGGCGAAAAATCGAGAGTCGAGCGGAATCGAGCACTCTCGCGAATGGAGTCGCACCCTCCGCAACCATATAGATTTCACTCACGAGAAGGCGATGGAGGAATGTTACGAGCCTTCGTCGAGAGTCTCGAGTTGCAATTTGCTTCCGGAGGTGCACCGAAATCCGGGCGATCGATAGTCGCGTGTTTGTCTCTCTCTCTCTCTCTTTCTCTCAATAAATGGCTCCAGGAGACTTCACGTCATGTGCCCCAACGTCATTTTTCCGCGTGTTTGTCGGCAAATGGATTTCTTTCGGTCTTTTTTTTTTTTTTTTTTTTTTTTTTTTTTTTTTTTTTTTTTTTAAAAAAA
>NW_022639451.1:2806039-2826718 GCF_010583005.1 Odontomachus brunneus
TGTGTGTGTGTGTGTGTGTGTGTGTGTGTGTGTGTGTGTGTGTGTGTGTGTGTGTGTGTGTGTGTGCGCGCGCGCACGCGCCGCGTATGAGGAATGTATGGATGAAAAAAATTCACGAGAAAATCTCTCAAATATGTAGAGATGTGCGATTTGACGATATATCGCAAGCATTGTGATTTTCTTTTCTTGAATCGCAATGTGATACGCAATTGAACCTTTATCGCAAAATCGCACCTGCAATTCAAAATCATTCGTCATTTTAGTTAAGTATCTGTGCACCTCGTACGACAATCTGTAATATTTTATACTACCTAATCCAAACTTATACAATATATTTAGAGGTATATTTTAAGTTGCATTATTTTTCTTTTTATATATGATTTTTATATAAATATTTTTATATAGATTCCAGAAGATTACTACACTTCATATTGATTGTCATTAACATGTTAATAAAAAAGGATAATAAAAAAGTAGTTATTTTATGAGAAAAATGTCGATAAATAACTATAATTTATTAAACGTAATTATATACTGCAAATCTTAATAAGTCATTTTTTAAAATGTTAAAAAATTAATAATTTATAAATAAACAAGTTTTGTAAAATGTATCCTATTTTGCACCGCGTAGAAAGCATAATGAGGTTAAATGATGTTTTTAAGAAAACATTTAACTTCATTATATTTTCATTTTTAACTATTTTTTCACACAGTAAAGCTTATGTTTTTTTATAGTGGATATTTCACAGAATATTTTGATATTACGAAGAGAGAGTTGATTTATTTTTAATATATGTAACATTTATTTAAACATTACTGTTCCCATCATGGCCTCTGTCCTCATGATTAAAAAATGCATGACACTTTTCTATGCAAATCTTTACCATTTCTTTCGTATTTCTATTTTGTCATTCCACGTGATAAAAATATCAGTATGAACCGCTCAGAAAAGGGACACAATCTTTACGAGTTAACTTGATATGAAGTTTCTGCCAAATTTACATACACCTGTCTACCTGGACTAATATTAAACGAGGAAACTAACTAACTCGATCTGACAATTATTCATTTCTCGATCACCGATAATTATATTATCAACTCGTAAATAGAAATAAAAGAGTAAATAGAGTAAATAGAAAAAAATAAGTAAATTAAAACGCCTTGACTCAGGTAAATAGATGTATATTGTATATGTATATTGTATATTGTATATGTAAATTTGGCAACAACTTTACTAGTCTAAGTTTTTCATTTTAGTCAATCTTTACTACTCATCTAATAAAGATCAGTCCATACCATGTTCAGTCCATCTTCGGGAAAGAAATGAGAAAAACATGGCACTCAAACTTGCTTAAAACAACATGTCTTATTCCCAGATATACCTTTGTGATTATTACGAAATAATTGATGGTGGAAACCTTACAATTTTTTCAATTACATTGACGAAACATATATCATATATATTTAATTAATCATCAAATTTACACCATATAATAATTTAAATGTTTTGTTGATGTAGCAGTAAAAAATTTACTAAAAATTACAATCAAATATATTGCCACATTTACACGACATTGTTTTGAAGAAGTTTTCGTTATTTTTTTCATATCTCTTTCGTATTTTTATTTTGTCGCTCTCTGTAATAAATATAAGAATCATATAAGCTACAAAGGACTTCCATACATTGCATTCAACATGACATTGTTGAAGCTTTATTGTTTAGAGCAAATTTTGATAACTTTTTTCGTATTTCTTTTATATTTCTATTTCGTCATTGTACGTGATAAATAAAAGTCTGATCAATCATAAGGGAATCAACGTTGCTGAATTTCGTGACTCAACATGTACTAAAGGTCGCTGTAAAATTTACGTCCAACAGGAGATTTACTTTCGCGATTTTGAGTGGCAGTATCACTTCGAGTAAAACATTGCCACTTTTCGCTCATTTTGTATGAGATTCTATTCTAAGAGCCAGTTGCTCCAACTTTTTAGCAAATTATATGATCAAGTCAAATCATCTGTCTGTCTTTGTCTAAGGCGAAGGAAAAACGAAGATGGACATATGATTGGTAATATAATATGAAAATGAATAATTGATAGATATGATATATATATGAAGGGTAACTTACTAAGATTATGAGGCAATTTACTAAGAAGTCAGAACAATCGGTTCTAAAGTCCGTATCAAACTACGGATTAGGGATTGAATTGAAATTTAATCAATCGGAATAAAGAAAACCAACCTCAAATTTAATAAACTTTGCTCTGATTGGTCAAATTTCAATCCAATCCCTAATCCATAGTCTGATATGGACTTAAGAGATTGAAGGATAGTATTCTTCCCTCACGAACACGACGACCTCGTTCGAATCCGAAATGTCGAAAAAGCATTAGACACAAGCCCGTCCCATATGAACTGCGTCGCTATTCTTTCGTCTTATCGCGACACGTGCGGCTTTATCGTCGAAACTTTCCATCGCGTTCTGTCGCGCGAGGACGTCTCGAAAACGAGGTGTCTTAAACCATTATCTCGCGGCAAGCGAACGTCGCGTGTCGCGTATCATAGAGCGCGTTACCGCCGGTCACGTGTCGTCCCCGATCTTGCCGATCTCTCGTCGTCCACGCCGATCGTGACGCGTCGTCAACGGGTAAGGAGACCGTCCGTCCGCCGCTGGGTTCGCCGATTGACCTCGCCGCGCTGCGCCGCGCCGAAATTCAATTCAAGCATCGACGCCGTGGCCGCGAGACGGCCGATAATAAATAGCCGATGTGACGGCCCGGAGGAGAGAGTGCGACATATAAATATCCGCCACGCCGTCACGGAGTTATTGGTGCTCATATCGAATTCCATTGATGTCATCGCTGGGCTTCTATTTCGGAAGGTCGCGCCGTTTAAACCAGACAGTTGCGTACACACACACGCATACACATGTATATACACACGCGCACACACACTCTCTCTCTCCCTTCCCTTTTTTCTCTCTTTCCCTCCCCTTGCACCCTCTCTCTCTCTCTCTCTCTGTGCTTCTTTCTGTAGGTTTGTCGTGTGTCACGGTAGTCGCCGCAATTACGATGATTGCCGGTTGTCCTCGTGCATTTCGCAAAGAATCAACAAGACCTACAGTTGACCCACGCACGACAAATTGCCAATATAAGCGCACTTCGATGAAAAAGTCGAATCACGAAGGAGAGAGATTCCCTCAAAACGTTCGATACTTATCGGTAAACAAATAAACTGATTCAATCTGAGAAAAAGGAGATTAAAGTCTGCTGATGTTCAACCAAAAACATAGAGCCAAGAGGCACGTGTCATAATGCATTATGATAACATTCCAGATAGATTAGGATGATAAAATGTGAATTTGACAACAATTTTAATAGTTGATTCGTAAAGTTTGTATTCTTCACACTGCGAAAATTCTATAGAAAAAAAAGAATTTAATAAAATTTTTTAAAATCATAAGAAAAGAAGCTATAATATCCTCTCTCCGTGCAGTGGTTACAAATATGTGCTTTTATTTTACTACCTCACAGGCAATACACTTATTAAAAAAATTAAATGTAGCAACTCAATCTGATGTTTATTCATTAAACAATCACCGACGACACTATCAGCTCGTAAATAATCACAGACTGTGCTTCAGCGAAAAAAGTTTCAGAAAGGAACAAATAGAAAGAAAAACAAAAGTTCCTTACTTAAAGAACTTACTTAATCAAGAAAATTTGTTAAAAATATAGCCAGAATTTTATAATTGCAATAGTTTTTACTCGTCAAGAAGACTGAAAAAAAGTATAATATTTGAGGTCGAAAACGTAATTGTCATAATTAAAATTAGACGGGAAGTTTAAAAATCTAAAAAATTGATTTTTTAAATTTCGGGCCAGAATACAAATACAAATTAAATTGATTCTAGATGTCAGAATATGATTATTAAAATGAATTATCAAGTAGTTTTAGAGTTATTTTATTCCAAAAGCGCGCTGTTTTCAGTGTTGTTAGTGTACTGGAGGGAGGGAACACAGAAATCAATAATAAAATAACATATTTATGATAGTTCAAAATTATTTTTATCATCGTATCATTATTTTGCATAGAATAAATCGGGCCAAGATAAATGAGCCAAGCTATATGAGCAGATAATTAATAAACGGCGAAAACGTTAAAGTTGCCTCGTTCGTCATCGAGTGCTCCTCATGTTCCTGCACAGTTCGGCAGGACAGCAGTGGCGGCTGATATTTGCACAAACCCCCCTCCCCCTCCAAACCGAACCTCGCGCGTTAATATAAACTGGCGATAGCGCAACTACCTCCGGCGCACAGATAATAATCCGCCACTTTCGCGCGAGGTGTGCTTTCAACGTGCACGGAAATACTCGCGCCATAAGAAATCGAGACGACGTATTTCGGCATCGGACTGGTGAAGGATAGCGCGAACAAGGCGACGGACTTAAGGGGCCGCAGAGGCCCGACAGGATGAAAAATTAAGTCACAATTTTATAAGTATACAACTTATTAAACATATTAATAAGCGAATAAGAGCCGAACGCTGATGTTGAAGCAAATATTTAATTTACCAAATGTTGGAAGGATAATGTTTGATAGCGTAAACGCACGCGCCGGATAAGTTTTCCAGTCTTTTTAAACGTGCGCAGCAAATCAACTTCCCACGTCAAAATTAGGCAAAATACGGGAAATTGCAAAAAGTTGTAAATTGTTACTTGAATGCTTTCTTTATATCGTTTGTTCGGTAGAGAGATCGTTAAACTACCTTGACAATAATACTATTTCTATAATGACACACACACACACACACACACACACACACACACACAGAGATTGTCCCACAACTAGTAGAACACGCGTTAGGGGTAGGTAGGGGGTGTAATTTGGAACTGAAAGTTCCTCTTCCATTTTTGGATCCGACAATTAGTTATATATAACGAGATATTAATTAATTAAATCTGCCAATCCTTTAGCGCCCTGAGTGAGCGCTCAGGGACGTAGGACGCCGTGGACTCCTCAAGGGCCCTGCTTGTCCGTTTTTCTCTCCTTCTTGTACACACACACTAAAATCATTCACGATACTCAACCATCGATATGCAGAAAACATTCAAGTCACGCACGCACTCGAAGGAAACATACCACACATGCCCTCCCCCTCCAACACATAAAGTGCAATCACTCCGCCCACTCGCACTAAAAACATTCAAATTATCCATGCACTTATAACCGCACACAAAAACACTCATACATTACTCCCACACATTGAAAACTTGCTACCCCCTAGCCCCGGTCAGGCAGCCATCCACACACCCACTCACTCACTCATCTATGTTTATTTCTCTATGATACAAAAAAGGGGAGAAAAACAAGCAGAGCCCCTGAGGAGCCCACGGCGTCCTACGGCCCTGAGCGCTCCACACGGGACGCTAAGGGATTGGCAGAATTAATTAATTAATATCTCATTATAACCAATTGTCAGATCCAAAAATGGAAGAGGAATTTTCAGTTCCAAATTTCACCTCCTACCTACCCTTAACGGGTGTTCTACCAGTTGTGGGATACTCTGTATATATGTATATATATATATATATATATATATATATATATATATATATATATATATATATATACAGTTTCGGTATAACTTGGTTTTACAAAAAATATTGCAAAAAATTGTAAATTTATAGAAATATAAACTTTTTTACTGTATGTCTCTTAAGTACATTTTATATCTTGATATAAAAAAAATTAGATTTTATGGTGTATATATTAACATCATTATCCCCATTATATAATTATGTTCTGCAAAAGAATCTTTAACTTCATGCTTTAACGATAATCATCCCCCTGTCTCAACCTCCTGTTAAATCTAAAACCTTTCCAATAATAATTTCTCATTCCCCACCCTCTAAACGGGACTCTAATTGTTAATTCTTGAGTTCCGTTTATTAGAATAAAAATTGGGCAATCATTATTGGAAAAATTTAGATTTGACAAGATAAAGATGTCTAAAGACGTGTACGTGTCAGACCAAAGCGCATACATGTCAGATCTTGGCACATACATTTACACTGTCAAACGGTGGAAATTTAGCAACTAATATCTTACATGCGGTTCTTATTGAGCAAAAACTTTCCTACGTTGATTTTAATGCTGACGAACCGGTTAAGGAATATAATCAGTTAAATTTTATTAGGGTGCGCGCGACACACAGAAAGAGCGTAAGTTCGACTCGCTCATCAATCATCCGTCGCTTTCGCATTATCGCGACAACATGCGAGCGCTTTTCGCAAACCGGTGCTTACGCCGAGACGCAACCACAGCGGAAAATTTCGCCCGCCCCCCTCCAGAGAACTTGCCGGCTGATACACAGACGGTGATGACAAATCCGAAATGGCAGAGGAAAAATACGACGACACTCGGCCGATATTGCTACTCTCTTTCTGCTTCTCTTTCTCTCCCTTCCCCCCCCCTCTCTCTCTCTCTCTCTCTCTCTCTCTCTCTCTCTATGTGCGTATGTGTTTGCGTGTCGTTCACTTACGTTTGATGCGGTCGCTATTTAAGCACATACATGCACGCTTCTTCAAGGACGAAGAGAGAAGCGGTGGCTAATGGAGGTCAGATTTGAGGGGGCAGCTCTTAATTTATATCGCGTGATTTAAAAACTCTTGGATACGGAGCAGCCATGATTTATGCGAGGCAGATACGAATCACGTAGATAGCCGGTTCAGCATCATTACCTGCATCTGACGCTGATCGCGAAATAACCGCGTGTACCGGCGGAAATATTTATAGAGCGTACGCGGGGGAAAGGATAGGGACAAAGGAGGGGGTCGAATCGACGGGGAGAGATGAACGCCCGTTGATTTTACGAAAGCTGTTAACTCCGCATAAAGAGAATATTACAATTATTTTTTCATATAAATTCCTGCCAATTTTACTCTGCTCCTAATAATACAGGTATAGACTGTCAGTAAGATCCATCTTACTAAAAACCATAGTAAATTTCGCCGAAAATATTTCAAATTTTTTAATAACACACGTCAATTCCTAAGATATAAATAGCACATATGAAATGAAAGAACAGTCAATTACTGCAAAATATCAATTTAATGTTTCTTGTACTGCAAAAATAGATTAATAGGACCTATCTTGCTAAGAAATATAGCAAATTTTACTAGTAAGAAATATAGCAAATTTTACTAGAAACAAATTTATGTACACATTCTTGACAAATTTCCTAGTATCACATTTTAGTTCCTACGAAAATATAAGTAGGAGATAAAATGAAAAGATAATCAATTGGAATTGCAAAAAGTATCGATCTCCATTTCTTGGTTATAAAGTTCTACAGAAATTTTTATGGTAAAATTTTACAGAAGCGTAAAACTATCAAAGGAGTCTAAAAATGGTTCGTTTGTAATTTCTTCGAAAAATTATTTAAGCACGTAACGGTGCATTTGATACTTTTATGATTAACGTTCAATAAAAAATTAAAGGAACAAGTAAACATATTCTCCCTTGCATCATGTACTTTCTCAAAAACCCGTTATTTTGACAGCCATGACAGAACTGGAATTATCGATAATTTGTTAATTACCGATGATTTATTGTTAAGTCGAAGATTTATCAATCAACTAATAATTACAATGGTTCGCCACTTATCGATTTATCGCTGCATTGTATTATTTTCCAACTTTTATCGCCTCACTGTTAATTTTAGCACCGGTGTAAGACGTCGCACTGCCGACCGCGCGCCATTGTCGCAATTATTCTGATTGACCCTGAGCCTCTATTCTGTACATATCTACCGACAACTGTCGGTTCGGTACGCCAACGACGTCTGTCGTTAGTATTTGTCATAATTATAGATAATTTTAGATAATGAATTATGAAAAGTAAGAATTTTCTTATACAAAATTGAATTAAGATGAAAGAGAGATTAAAAAATTGAAAACGGTAAAGTGCATTCAACGACTGAGCAAATATTTTAATCAAACTAGTCTGCAACATCTTGTCGTTATCAATGGTAATGATAAACGATTAACGATGCTTGTTGTTTACAAACGACATTTTTAACGAGATATCTTATATATACGTGACGATAATATAACGATATTATTTCTGAAAGACAATCCCATAAGGTTGTATAAGTCAGTCAAGCAAGAAGTTACAAAAAGGGTTAGTTTACTTCCAATATTTATGTAATCTTTTGCGTATAATCTTCAATTTTTTAACTTCCTTTTTTTATTTCGATTTTTATAAAAACTATTATTCTACATGGTTTTTATTATCTGAAATTATTCATAATTATTACTGTACCGTATCGTGTCGACAAGTCATCGAAATGTATATACTGTATCGAAATGTATATACTGAAAAAAAGCAGTTGGACGGACGAAATCGGCGATCATCCGTCCCTTCAAAAAAAGATTGTATCTATTGAACAAATTATGCGTTAGTGCAACAATAAGTTGCGTTAATGTAGCTATTGACCGAATCGCAATCATTGAATACAATTGATAACTCATCACAGCAACCATATAATTTCTTTAATCGACTGAACGTTTTTTTGCTTCAACGATTTTTGTTTTTTCAAGCAAAGCCTCATTAACTCGACCACGTTTTTTCCAGTGTACAGAACAGCGACTGGCGTCGTAAACGTGAATACGTTGCGAGCACGGTGTCTCGAATCTGTCGAAACACGATGTATTCACGTGAAGCCACGCGTGAGCGAAACGTCTGACCGAGTGTGACACGGTGTCGTCGCAGACGAGAATTTACATTCCACGGACGGGAAGTGTCGGCGCGCAATTACGTTGGTCGTCCACTAACGTTTAACATGATTGTCGCGCTTTTTTCCGCGCTCGAACGGAAAAACGACTTCGGAATGTGCGATTGATGAAATTTTGTATCGCATATGCGATCTTTTCTAAGATTTTGCAATGAATACGATATATAACATCACAATTTTGATATCGCAAATATGATTTTAAATCACCCGAATTTTTTATCGCAAATGCAATTTTGAGTTGCGCGCGATTTTTAATCACAAGGGAATGTAGGGTTGCATTCCAAAACGTTTTTTTTAAGGAAAATTTTCAATACCTATACCACGTTACATATACTAGAGAGTATCGAGTAAAATTTCCTCAAAAGAGGCGTTTTGGAACGCAACTTAGGATATGATGGGAACCGTAATATTTAAATAAATGTTAAACATATTGAAAATAAATAAATAAACACACTCTCTCTCTCTCTCTCTCTCTCTTCGTATTACATCAAAATAATTCTGTAAAATATTCACTATAAACACAAGTTTTGTGAAAGAATAGTTAAAAATGAAAGCATAATAAAGTTAAATGTTTTTTTTTTAAATATCACTTAACCTCATGTTTTCTATGTGGGTGAAGATGTATTATTGCACGTTTAATTCATAATTATAATTATTTATTGACAACATTTTCCTCATAAAACAATAAGACTACTTCTTTTATTAAAGTGTTAATGACAAAAAATATTAAGTGCAGCAATCTTTGGTAATCTTCTGAAATATATATAAAAGATATATATAAAAACTATATATAAAAAGAAATAATACAACTTGACATTCTAAGTTTGTAATAGCATGATCCTAGCATGCCTCTAAATGTATAAGTTTGTATCAGATAGTATAAAATATTACAAATCGTCGCGCGATGTTTGCACAAATACTTACCCAAAATGACGAGTGATTTTGAATTACAGACATGATTTTGCAATAAAAAATGATTTTGCAATAAAATCGCAATCGTCCTTACATTGAGAGAAAAAATTAGTTGGAATAACTATAATCTCACTATATTTTATAGTTCGTTTTGGCCTCAAACATATATTTATAGTTCATCTAAACATGAAGATATAATAGAATGAACACAGATTTATAGTCATCATCTTATTACTCTATATATATGGTAAAGCACCTTTTGGGAATATAGTTATATGTACCTATATTTGCCAAATATTCCAATTATATTGACTACATAAAATAGTTAATTTCTCTTACCATTCAATATTTGCCACCTTACCATATTTTTTATTTCAAATAATTATAATTCTTGGTAAAAATTTTACACAGGTCAGTTATACTATACTTATATTGTAAATATTACAAATATTATGGTAACATTTACTATAAAAATTATATTCCTAACTATATTTTTACTATGCCATTATAGTTCCAAATATCGTACATTTTTCTCTCAGTGTACTTCGGAATAGACTTCCGCAAAAGAAAAGAGAAAAAGGGAGAGGAAAGGGGAAACTAGGGACAGTTTTCGCACAGGTGGAGACGTACGACCGCACGCATACGCTTGTAATTCATGCGTTTCTTAACATGTCCAATTGAAACGCTCGCGGCGTCGCGTGCACGCTCGCGTTCACACAAGCACGTGTGACGTTTCGCTCGCGCGCTGTTATATCCTTTCCCGAGTGCCGACAAGTGTCATTAATTTGCGCGGATTATTTCTTCCGACGAACCGTCGTAGTGCCGTCGCACGGAATCCGCAATTGGAAGAATCGCGAAAGGCAGCCACACGGAACGAGGTGCGACCTACCGTCAGTTTTTGTTTACGCATTTCGGTAATGATCAGCAATTATTTAACCGGGGAAAAAACAAATTAGAGAAAAGAAATGAAGTAGCGAGAGAATAGGAAACACAAGAAATGCTAATTTAAATAAGCCCCAAAACAACTTTGTAATAAAAATTCCCAAACCAATTTTATAAAACAATAAAATCAAAACGATTTTATAAAAAAATGCATACGTAAAAAAGCTAATTAATAAGTAACAGGTTTTCAGTAACTTGCTATACTGAAAAAAAGATTACGACGATTTGGTAATAATTATCCAGCCTGTGTTATAGGTATTAAATTTTAGTACCTATAACACAAGTTGGACAATTATTACCAAACCATCGTAATTTTTTTTTTCAATGTACTTAGACGATCTGGTGCGCTCACCAGATAGTTTCGTATCAGACTCAAAGTAAAGTCTGTCTTGCTAAGAAACATAGTAAATTTCGCTAAAAGCGAAGCAGATTTCGCTAGAAACATAACAAGTATCTTGTTGGAATCACGGTGCACTGTTGACCAATTCTCTTGATTTAACAGTAACTTTTCCCGCACTGAGGGAAATGTCTGATGATACTAATCAGAATTCTATTTAGGTTTACCAAACAATATGGTGAATAATCGTGTAACAAGATATTTAGTCAATGATATCAAACTATCTGGTGAGCGCATTGTCTAAATAGCATTACAGTAATGCTTAAATACGTTTACCAAACCGTCTGGTACAGCATACAATTCATTTGGTGAATGTTATTAATAGTTGTGGAGTAATGTTAGACTTCTTACCTAAAATCTAACTATATTATATATAATTTTCATATACTTACTGTATATAATCTTCATATATTTACTTCTAAATTCATCGACATATTTTAAGAAATTTCATTGTTCCAAATATTTCACGGTTTCAGCGTTTATTTTTTTATAGCACGGACGTCTTTACAAATTAGATGAAAAAGGAAACGTCGCAGCGAGTAACAATTAACTATCGCGTCAATAGGATTACACGACAATTTCCCAAAACTAAATGGAAAAATGTTGGTAACAACAAAAACCTCTAGGCAACACAATTTTAATTTCTGCGGATTAGTGACAGTTTGTTATTTGACAAATACACATATGTCAAAACGACTTTGCAAAATTCATGAATTTGCTACTTCAACAGTATCACTAATCCGCTAAAATTAAAATTGTTGCCTAGGAGTTTTTGTTGGTACCACCATTTTCCCATCTAGTTTTCAGGAAAATGTCATGTAACCGTCAATAATATCACACATCAGAGAGAATTACCAAACTCTAGATGTCTACAAATAAATGTCTCGGTATTGACTACCAGATGCGTCGAAGCATCATAATCAGAATATGTAAACCATATATCACGTATAAATTCACCATATTACTTTCATAAGACGAGTATAGTGTCATTCACCAAGTCATTTCTCTCAGTGTAGAAAGGAATTTGCGTTTTTACATTTTTATTTTAATTGCACATAAGAATCGAGCCAATGTCTTACACGGAGAGAAATTTATAGTAAAAATTACTGTAGAATTTTGTAATCGAAGAATAGATCGACATTTTTCTGCAATAATTGATTATCCTTTCGTTTCATATTTTTTTTTTGCTACTTATATTTGCCATATTAACGCAAAATAGATCTTATCAGCAGTTCCTGCATTATCAGAAATATGGTAAGGTAAAAGTATCAATACCCAGACATGCGCCTAATCCTGGACATTCTTATTGTTTTGGTCTTAAAATATAAATATTTAAACTTTCAATATAAAATATATATATACAAATATTGAATGTATACAATGTATGCATTCTATGTTAAAAAGAAATTTTAAATATTCATATTTAAATAACAAAATAATAAGGGGTATCTAGGATTAAGTACGTGTCCGGGAATTGGTACTTTTACCTTAAAAGCGGCAAGAATTTATATGAAAAAGAAAACAACTATAATATTCTCTCTGTGCAATATTATTAAAATTAATATATATGCATTGTTCTAATATTAGTTCGAGCACTAGTTTCAATAACACTGCTACTGAACCAAGAGCATTTATTCCAACAGCAGCGCGCTGTTGACCAACTCGATCGCTACAGCGATATATTTTTTTCCGTGTAGAGTCTCAGTTTTTCTACGAATATGCTCGTTGAATATTCCCGGGGAAGGGTATCAGCGGTTTGTTTACTGGAATATTGAAACCACTGACGCCTTTCTCAGATACTATTGACGTATTGTCGCGTCATCGAGAAATAATTTATTTGCGCAGAACGCAAAAAGTGTTGGCGCGAAAGTCGCCACTGTGCCGAAAAGAATGTAACGAACTCTTATCGACAAAGCGCGCAGATAAAACCTAACCGAAATACCTACCTAAAGTACATACGCGGCTCCCCGGCACTTAATCTCACTCGCGAGATCCCGTCCAGGTCGCGGTTGGTTTCCATGACGCAGGCACTCGCCCAGCTTACGTCAGTAACCATGGTCGTCTTCGGCGGCACGTATCACGCGGCGACGTAGGTGTCGTTGGCATGACCGATATCGGCTACTGTGGCCAGATGAGACGACGACGTCTCGAAGAAGACGGTTTATCTGTCCCCGAACGCGCAATTTCGAAGCTTACACGGTAAGGTCACGATATGTCGACCCGTGCAGGACAGCCGAACGGAGCTAATATACAGAGTCGATTTATGGTCAACTATTGACCGGCTTTCAATTGTGGGTCATTATCAACAATCACGGCCCGCGGTTGCGAGTCATTATCGACAACTAATTGGAAAAGTCCATTCGTTACCTTTGTTTTTTCTTCTTTTTAAGTGGAATGTTACGTTTTTATGTTTATTTTCTGATAAAAATGATAAGACTCGTCATAACTAAGTTCAATGATCTTGAAGCATCTTTCGTCAAATTTTTCTACTCCTCTTAACAGCTGCTATCAAAAAAATAAACACAAAACATAGCGCTCCATTTGAAAAAACAAAAGTGACCTTCAGATCTTCCAAGCTATCCTACTGAGAAAGAAGCGTTACCGTCGAGAATATCATAGTTGTCTTTTTTCATGTATATTCTTTGCAATTTTACTACACGGAAAGAATGATATGATGCACATAAACAGAAATATTTAGTCGTAAACAACATAGCACTCTAATTTGCATCACCCTAATTATTTTTATGTAATAGTAATGTAAATGGTTGATATGACTCAGTTACTTTATTGTACACCAATGTAATTGCGCGTGATTTGGTAACCAGATATCAGTTGGACATTTATCGTGAATATATTCTGATTGCAACGACCGCATAATTAATTGTTCGATATTTTATTAATGAAACTAGTTGGCACAAAAAATTTACATTACTGTATGATATAAATTTAATAATTAATTTAACGCAACATACTTCATAAATATAATTTAAAAAATTGTAAAGTTCTCCCATCATTATTTATCTCACGTCATGATAATCATGAAAATCTATTTAGGTAATAGTGCAGGAATAATATTAAAAAATTTACTATGTTTTTAGTAAAATTTACTATGTTCCTTAGCAAAATAGATAGTAAGATGTACTGTCAGTAATCTTGGTAAGCAGTAAATTTCACCAAAAACATAGTAAATTTTTTATAATGCTATTTCTGCACCATTATCTAAATAGACTCTATAAATATGTATCTTACTAAGGAACATAGTAAACTTCAGAAACATAATAAAATTTTTAGTAAGGCACGCGTCAGTCTCAAAATATAAATAGCACATATAAAACCAAAAGATAATAAATAAATTGAAAATAATCAATTATTACTGCACGCAAACTGAATTTATTCTTCAGTCATAACATTCTATAGTAGTCTTTACTATAAAATTCTCCCTCCGTATATCATGTAATTCCTGCTAAATAATTTTTTTCCTGCTTTCATATTTCGAAGATATAAAAGATGGTAAAGTTATCGTCTCACCCTATGTATGCTCATACACGTCGAAGCATACGATCAGAGAATATAAATTGGAACAGCCTGTCAAAATTGAATTATGATGCTGTTTTGTGCTATAACAGGTGGCAGAGATTATATTCCTCGCAACGCGACTCCCTCTTCGTTTCATTTCTGTTTACTCGAGTCAAACAATTAAAATTGCGCTTTTAATTGCAGATTTATCTTTGGCTCAAGAGGAAATCGATCGACTTTTCGATATATCGTAAAATTAATCGCTAACGAGATCGAGCCCTCATCGGCAGCAGAACAGTGTCAGTTTTCAAATGCAATTTTCTGTGGATCGCTATGACTTCTCCACGCGGAACTATCGACGGGCGGCAAATCCCTTTGACGGGGACCGTAGGCCGCTGACAATATTACGTCACTCCCTTTTATTGGAGCGCGCCGCCATTCTCGGGTGGAGAGGTGTCGAGTGCGCGGCATGAACGCGCTACAATGTTGTTACACGCGCGCCCTCTGTCGGCATTCAAGTACCGCACACCGCTCCTGATAACTCTCAACTTCGCACGTTCGTATCTCGATGAAAAATCAACGTAGAAACGTGAAACAATCACCATTCTTTCCGGCATCTCGCGTAGTACACGTTTGGGTTGATCACATGTGCTCTTGTCATAACACGAGCCCACATGTACTTCATGACATACACACACACATACGGTTGTAAAAAAAATATTTGTCAAATAAGAAAGCTGAACGTGTTGCAAGTTTTTTTTGTTGCGCGGAATACGAATTCGCATGTATTTTGCCGACGGGCCGAGCTCGCCGAATCGTTGATTCCGACGAACGCCCGCGGAGGAAAAAGCTCCAGACCGTGTAAAAATGGAAAAATAACAGTGAAAAATAATAACTGTTCCCGTAGAGAATAACATTCTATAAAAATGGAGATTGCACGGTTTTTTTCGAGCACCTCCTCCTCCTCCTCCCCTACCCCTCTGTTCGGCCATGGGAATTTCGAAGGCTTGTTACCGCGCTGTCGGAACGTAAATTGAAATTCTGTTGAAGCAAGGTGATAATCGGACGTGCTTTGAATTGAACGAAGATCAAGACTCGACTATATGCGTGTGCACGCGTACGTGTGTACGTGGCGCGACACGTGGCTTCTTAGAGATACTAATTAATCTCGTCGCTTATAATTCCGCGAGTATCAGTCTGGCTTTGGGAAGCGGCATTTTTTTCAGCTTGCGACCTCTGACACCTGAGTGCGATGTGCTCCCTGGCGTGCTATATTTTCACAAGAGCGCGGCGTTAACCGACGCAGGTGGCTCGGACGTGTAACCCTGTGCTCGCGCATGAATGTCCACCTACACGCGTAGACACACGTGGATGACGCGCGAATAAATCCGTACAGATCGATTGGCAGTGTCAATGGCCGGTACGCGATAGCTCGTATCATCGAGATGCGAAACGGCATTTCGTCGAAGCACACGATGAAAGAATCAGGACGGCCTGACGCGCCCGAGAGGAATTTTTGTGAAAATTGCTTCACCATGAACAAATACGGGCAGACGAATTCAAAATTTGCGTGCGAGATCGTCCTGATAAAAAATAACATCTGCGAGAGATGGATATATTTTCGTCAGAACAGTGGTTATTTCTATCCATTATTTTTATTAAAATATAAGATAATGAAGAAAAATAAAATTATATATACACTTGTACGAAGCCGTTGAAAATTCACTTTACAACCTTTTCCTTAAACATTAGAAAATGTCTAAAAAATCGTGTGAATCGTTACCCTATACATATATACATGATATATGAAATAACATAAAGTGAAGAAAAGAGAACGAGATAAACTATATGAAAATTAAAGAAAGCAATAAAAATAAAATAATTATACACTGTGAGAAAAAAATATCTAAAAAATAAATAAAACGATGAGTACCAATAATATATTTATTTTTACACTGATGTAAAATATTTTTCAACTAAGAAAATACACATTTTTTAAGATCTTACCTTTGCATAAAAGCAATTTTTCTATTGAAATAAAAGAATTTAGATTTAAGTAAATATTTTATTGATACCCACCAAATAAATATTTTTTTATTTTTCAAGTGTTTTTCTCAGTATATATAAATAAAAGAATAAATAATAGAACAATAAAATAAGTGATATAAAAACAAGCAGTGAAGAGCAATATACAAAAACGAGGAGAGCATAATATAAATGATATAAAAAAATATAAAGAAAGTAAAATAAAATAATATAATAAAAGGAAACAATAAAAAATAACAATGGAGAGAATACAAATGTGCGCGCACATGCGTCACTCCATTATGAAATTCCCGAAACCCGAACACTGAATGCAATAATGACTCCTCGATCAAGTACACGCCCGTCGGTTCAACGTGTAAGTGTGTGCATGTGTGTGTGTATATGTGTTTAATTGACGCCTGCCGATAGAATAGGCCGTCAGTTTCTATCTTATCTCCGGCGCGGCCATGAATCTTTTGGTGGTATTCCCCCTTTTCAAGAGGATACAAATAAAGCGTATCTATGTAAGTCTAATTATCAGGGGAACGCGAATACGGAGGAGCGCGGCTGGGTGCTAAGGGGAGAGGGGGCGGGGGAAGAATACGCATCCATCCAAGCAGCGGGACACCTGTGTACTCATGATAACGAACATCGTGACTCCACGTGTAACACGCGAGATCTACAGATCGCGTGACGTGCGATTCGCCGTCTGCGAAACTCAGCGAGAGCCATGAATGAAGCACGGCATCTCGTTACGTCTCCGATTGTACCCGAAATTCGAGGAAGAAACCTCTCGCGACTCATGCACACGTTCGTCGCAATCAGATGTGACTTTTGGGAAATTATAACGACTTATCTCGAGACTCATTAATTACAAATAAGAGAATGAGAAAAAGAGAGAGAAAACGAGAGAGAGAGAAAAAGAGAGAAAGAAACTCGAACAAACTTGTAATTTGCTCATTGGAACGTTCATGGGAATCTCTATAGACGATTGATAGTTCGAAGTTTGTTGGAAACTTCTACAATGGGGCGATTTAAAATGACTGCGCAATTTCTTCCAGGGCGAATTATTCTTCTAAATAAGTTTATCTAAATTTCTTCTTTCTTTAGTGTTCTTCTCGTCGAAAAATTTTGAAAAGTAGAATACAAAATATCTAATTCGGACTTCGAAAATGGTTTATGAGTTGTGAGAAAAAATATCTAAAAGATAAAAAATATTTATTCAGTGAGAGAGAGAGAAAGAGAGAGAGAGAGAGAGAGAGAGAAAAGAGAGAGAGAGAGAGAGAGAGAGAGAGAGAGAGAGAGAGAGAGAGAGCACTAACAACATATTTATACTTAAACCTTTTATTTAAATAAAAATTTCAATGAAAAATTTAAATAAAAATTTATATAGAATGGACAACTCTGCTTTCATGAAAGAAGCTAAGGTTTTAAAGAAATGTATTTTCTTATTTGAAAAATATTTTATAATCCTGTAAGTAAATACACGTTATTAGTACCAAATAAATATATATTTATCTCTTAGATTTGTTTTCTCTCGAGAGATGTGGCCTTCCCAAGATCATTTTCAATTTTATTTAATTTGCATGTCACAAGTCGAAAAAAATGCAACAGTTTAAATAAATGAAGATAAATCCGATATTTTACCGCGAAACATTTCCGGATATATCACTGGGATCAAATTCCCGGCGCGGCTATCAATGTCAATTTCTTTTTTTTACTTTCTACCATTTACCATCGCGAAGGTAAGGTTCACCTTGCGCGAAATCATCATTTATCATCGCGTCCGTCCGCGCATGAATTACGAAATGAGTAACGATGACGACGACGACGACGACGACGATAGCGACGACTTTGTTGTTCTCTCATCGCAGTACAACTCGACCAGCCAAGCCGCCTCTGTTTTGCACACGTGCACGTGACATTGTAAATGGCGTAATGACTTGTACTTCACTTCATACTGATTTCTATACACGTGACGAATGACGCCAGCGATCGCCACAGCGAACACGTTTCGACGCACCGTGACTCCGCCGTTTACGCGGGGAACACACACGCGGTGCGTTCCTGGAAAAATTTGCGTACATCCCTGTGCTCTCTCTTTCCTCTTATTCATCCTCGCGAATATCGCGCGCACCGACGCGCGATCGGCTGCAAATCGAGCGCGAATCGTCGGGACGCGCCGCGCACATGTAATGTTTCCCAAAAAATATTTACATTCTCTTTCTCATAGTTTTAATATTTATTCGATCCGTGCGCTATATATATATATATATATTTTTTTTTTTGCAATTTCGCTGCGCACCCGTGCTCAGTGCTATATTTTTCGAACAGAGAAGAGCAGAGAGGGAGTATTGATGACAAGGACGACCTCCAACTTTCCCCTCGATTTCTCGGAAAATTAACTTTTTGCTTGTGTCATTGAGATGATACGTGAGCTAACGATTACGGCCGATTACACCACTATCGCGCTGAACGAACTTTCTCATCGAGTAAGTTCCCCTTCCCCGCCCCCACATATCTTTCTCTCTCTTTCTCCCTCCTCCTCTCCCCCTCTCTCTCTCTCTGTTTTATAAGCACACAACTACAATTCTTGGAAAGAAGCAACAAATCGTTCGGACAGAACTCGCTCAATCAAGACCGAAGCGTAATCAACTTTCGCCTTTTAAAGCTCAGTCATACATCGTTCACGTGCGCGCACACACACATATGTATACACACTTACCTCTCGTATTTCACCTGCATCGAGTTATCCTCCCAGTAAGTCTGCTTGACGAGCGATTGACAATCCATCATCTTGCCGCATAGAACGGCGGTGGTACCGCTGCCGGAGTCTTGCGACGATCACTTCCGCGCCCGCTCCTCCTCCTCCTCCTCCTCTCTTCTCTTCACTGGCACCGGCGTTCTCCTCTCGTCGCAGCGCTGGTTCACGATTACGCGCGTGTCTCCCGAGATCTCGGCGTGGCGATCTTCCACAAAATCGCTCCGCGACTTTCCACGCGCAAGTTGTCACGACCAACTAACGTTAGCGCGAGCACGCGTCACGTGACAGCTCACGGGAGACGAGAAGACTGCTTCCTTCTTGGGTTCTGCTCGCCTCACGACAGCGGGCGCCGATTACTCTCCGTAAGAGAGAGAGAGAGAGAGGGAGAGGTATAGCGAGTCCAACCAACCGAGCGCACAACGACTATACCGGTGATCGTCGTTGAATCCTCTCGTGCGTAACGACGCTTGCTCGATCGATCGCGCCGGCGAGACGCGCGTAGAAAGAACCGGCCGAAAAAACGGACCGCTGAGACGCACGCACAAATATATGTGCGTATATAACGATATGATACGTCACCACACGACACGAGGCAATGCGAGACACGGCGGACAGGACTAGGTTAGTCGCGCGCGCGTTCACGGGCTCACTGACACAATCACGAGGAGACGACGGCCGTTCGCTCGGTAATTCGTCCACGACACTTCGCCCGACTCCGCTCGAGTGCAATCCCACGGCGCGCGATGTCCGTGCTGGCGCCCTCTTTCTCCTGCCTCCCACCTTCCCGCGCGCGCTCGTTCGCTCACGCGCTCTCTCTCTCTCTCTCTCTCTCTCTCTCTTTCTTTCTCGCGCTCCTACTCCACCTCTCTGTCCCTCTCGCCGCGCGGCGCACTGCCGTGCGAACGCGAGGTGCACGAGCGAGCCGCACCGCTCACTGATTCACGCCTGCCGGCCGCCTCGTTTTGCGAACGATAGGATCGAAGATTCTCATGAGTGTATATCCGTCTCCCTCGACCAACAAGTCGTCCGATATGCTTTCTGTATCTCTGTATTTTTCTCTCTCTTTTTGATTGTTCAGCAACTTTGTTGCAGAGTCTTTGGCATCCTCCGCAGAATAAAATGACTCTATGACTACTTTTCCAAACGTGTTAGTTCTCTTTAACGAATTTCTCTCCCGTACGCAAATATCTCTTTTCCGATTTCACATAATTACCATTCAAACGAGAAAAATATATAGGTGAAAATTTTCAACCACTTATCACGACGATTTCCAATAGACTCACCTCTCTCTCTCTCTCTCTCTCTCTCTCTCTCTCTCTCTCTCTC
>NW_022639451.1:2827069-2827458 GCF_010583005.1 Odontomachus brunneus
TCTCTCTCTCTCTCTCTCTCTCTCTCTCTCTCTCTCTCTCTCTCTCTCTCCTTTTTTTACTGTTTAACAACCTTATTGCGGTATCTTCAACATTCCCTATAAGATAAAACGGTTCTGTGACATACTGCGTCTACTTTCCGAAATGTGTTGATACTGTGAACTATTTTCTGTCGTATACAAATCTCTCTTTTCCAACTTCACGTGATTCTATCAAAATGGAAAAATATATAGGTTAAAATTCAACCGCTCATCATGGCGGTTTACAATAAACTCATCTCTCTCTCTCACTCTTTGGTTACGTCCCTCGATTCGCTCACGTGAATTGAACTTGCTTCGCCGTTTGCGCTCTCTCTCTCTCTCTCTCTCTCTCTCTCTCTCTCTCTCTCTCT
>NW_022639451.1:2829522-2847062 GCF_010583005.1 Odontomachus brunneus
TCTGTCTCTCTCTCTCTCTCTCTCTCTCTCTCTCTCTCTCTCTCTCTCTCTCTGTCTCTCTCTCTCTCTCTCTCTCTGTTTTCCTTCTCTGTCGACGGTCGCGTTCCGATTCTTACAGTCTTACGACAAATTGCTTGTTTTGGCCGTTCTCAGGCAGCCGACCCGTTTGCACTCGCACTCGCTCTGCCGCGAGTTTTCTCGCGTCGCGTTTCCGCCGCCAACTTCAGGTTCCCACGCTTTCGGCGCGCCAGCCACGGGGAGAGAACGCAGCCGCGGCCTCCGTTATCGCGGCCACTGCCTCTCACGAGAGCAAGGTGACGTCTTCGTCCTCGTCGAGGCAAGCGTGCGCCCACGCATAACCTCTCGGCGCGAGAGATCCATCACGGGAAAGATCGGAGCGACGGTGATTCGTCGCGAACGCGCGCCGAAGGGCGCCTCGATGTCCGGCGCAGCGGCGACGCTGATAAGGCCGTTGACTCGTGTTCGGCCGCGAAATTCCGCGATACCGCCAGGGCCGTAAAAGAGACCACCGGTCTGTGGACGACTCGCGCGCGCTCTTCACGTCCGCCACGTTTGTCGTTCGCGAGTGCTCCGACCGCTCTGAAGTCCTCTCCGAAAGAATATCGCGCGACTATCGCAGCGAATCGTGAACGTAAGAATACCTAGACGGAGCGCAAGGTACATACAGATAATAGCATATCCATTCCCTAACCATACATGTCCTAATTAAGAGTTACTAAAAATAATCGACCTAACGCATTCGTTTCTTTATAGTTGAGGGTTGTGACTGTTGATTATTCGAAAAAACTGCAATGATGTTAAGCACCTGGGACACTTGGGCATGTATTATAGAACTTTTTAGAACCCATTCCGATTGGAATAATTTTGTTTTCCCTAAAGAAGAGAATAGAAATCTAGAATAATGAAATTATTCTGATCGAAATCGATTCCGAAGAGTTTTATTTGCCTTTATAATTGCGGTTATCCGTTCACGTGTTATATCACACTAACGACTCGCGACTGCGGCTGCGGCTGCGGCTGCGATTATGTCTCTTGACCAATGATAAAAGCGGTAGCAGCTAGCAGCCTCTTTCTGACGCGAGTGTGATACGGCTATTACGCGTAGTCGCGACATTATTAGTGGTGACATAATCATAAAATATGAATAACGATGAAAGCACTATGGTCGCTATTTTAGAACTCCTGAAAAGATACAATTTAAAGGTAAATACTGCAATAATCTTCGCATTCAAGAAGCGGCATATCCTGTTTAAAAAATATAATAAATAGGCTTCTACGTAATAAATAATAATAATTAGTTCTAGGTTACCTCGCTGGATAAATTTAAAAGATAAAACTACCCAGGTAAAACTTTGCGGGTCTGCTATTTATTAACTTTTTTTATAAACGAATGAAGTCTGGCATTTTGATGGAAAAATAATTTTTTTTAAATCGATTGACTTTTATGAAAGTTATAACGAAATATATGAGGTAGGGCAGTTATTATCTAAGTATGGCAGGCCCATGATTTTTTGAAAGAGTGGTATCCTAAGGTTAACAGCCACGATTCTTGATTATCTAGAAACGAATACTTTAGGTCGAAAATTTTTAGTAACTCGAGTAGGACACACACATACACATAGAGAATGGCTAAGCATATATGTAATCCTGTATACATGCACACGGCGTCATGGATGCCTGAACATTTATTAGATCGAGGGTTATACGATTTTCAACCTTACATATAATACTTGAGATTGAAAATCGCATAAGTAACTCTGATTGTAATGACAGACGTAATGATAGGTTATAATGGCGTTAATTATAACGATTTCAATCTTATTCCTACACGCATAAAATTCTGTAACTCTTGATCTAGAGAATGTTCAGGCATCCATGACGTCGTGTGTATAGACGACGTAATAAATGCCATAATATTTGCTATATTATTAGATAGATTCTGGAACAAACACGTTAGTTTCTAGAAATACGTGTACCATGATTATAGATTATCCGAAGAAACGGTCTAACTCCAATTTTTCATGAAATTGAGATATTCATTTCATCCGACTTGTTTTAACATTTTGCATCGAAAAAGCTTTCTCAATTTGTCAAGAATTGGAGTTAAGAGGTTTTCTAATTTGGTAAACCATAAACCGCTCGAGCTGACAGAAACCCACCCTTAGAATTTTTACCATTTCCTCGGATAATCTATAGTTATAATATTTCTAGAAACAAATGAGTCTGCTCTAAAATATCTCGTAACTCTCGATTTAGTAAATGTTAAGGCATCCATGACTCTGTCTGTACATTTCGATCTACAATAAGTATAGTAAGCTTTAAGCCGTAAAAAATTGACCAATTACAGTCGATTATTCTTCTATAATTCTCGTCAGTTTCTTACGACTTAAAACTTACTATACTTATTATAGATCGGGAATACTCCTACAGGATATGAAGCTTCAAGGGTTAGGGAAAATGTCCATCACGGCCATCTTGTTTCATCAAAATTAACACATATATATATATATATATATATATATATATATATATATATATATATATATTCGAGATTATGCATTCTGAAAACAAAAATATCTGCAGTAAAGTGTTCCAATTTCTTTTACAATATACTTGATTGTTACACGGAAGGCCGTAAGAAAAATCGCAAAACGAAAACAATAAGATTTAATTAGAATGAAGACCATGCTGGCCATCTTGGTTGATCATATCCATTAGAATCTCCTTTTTTGTTTAAGCTTCAACTTCTCGAAAATATACTCCGTCTAGAGTATCGATCATATATCCTTTTTTCTAGCGTGAGCTCGTGAAAAGTGAAAAGATTCACGTAAAACTTTTTCAATTTTCACGTTTCCGCTCTTAGGAAAAATTTATATGATTGTTACCCAGATCGACATTCCTACGTTTATATGGCCGATATATTCATGCGCGGCGCGACTATAAAGCCTGATCTACAATATGCTCTTTGTTTCTTGCTTCTTTCTCTTTATCTCTTTCTGACCCAAATCTTAAGCTTTAAGCCAGAAAAAGATAGAAGACAAGAAACAGAACGCAAAGAGCATATTGTAGATCAGGCTTGACTTCAGAGGGCGCTCAACGGAGCGATAGACTCAAATCCGATCGCACGTAACTTGTTTTCGTCGTGTTTCGGTGTTTTATCTCGAGATAAAATCTTAAATCGCTCGATGCAGATGCAACGCGGCCATGAATAACGCGTGTCGTCGTCTCGGCAAGTTAGTAGTCGTGAACAGTCTCGACGACACTCACGATGAGCCGCAAAACGTGATCCTCTCTGGAGCACACAGAAAAACACAAATTGCATTCAGGTAAGCTTGAGTACTTGTATCGAGTATTTCATAAAGTATTCACTTCAAGTATTTCATAAGTTTATATATTCACGAGTCTATCACAAGTTTACTACCATAAGTTATTTGGAAGAATGTACTTTATATGATTCAACGGAGAATAATCTGTGTTCTTATTATTCAAAACTAATCTTAATGGAAAGTACAAAATATTAGATTGAGATTACGATGTTTTGTAATGTCGGGAGAAGTTATCATTACCATCAAAATAATTATATTGCACTTTTCTTATGAGGCTATTCTATAATATTATAACATTGTTGAAGTTCAGAACTTTAAAATTCTTCTGACAAAATTATATATCGTTATTTATATGATTATTATTAATTTCAATATATTAATTATATAATTATATTATTAATTCTTTTGAGTACATGATAATGAGTTCTTATAAAATTCATGATAAGCATAATTATTATTAAGAAAACATTCTTTGTTGAAGATAAGCATTACTTAAAAGGTGAAAAGTAAAGTAAGTAGTCGCTTTTCTTAGCAATAAAATGATATTTTCTTCTCTGTGTGTGAAAATGAACCCAGAGCTATTTCAGTTATAGCTGCGATTGTTACGAAGTCAGTTATGTGTATGTATGAGAACAATTTTTATCAAACAGCGTTGATTGCTGCAGCAACACGCGTGAAAATCACCGAAAATTCAACGAAATCTTCGACTATATGGCACACGAGTTGGCATAGTAGCAAAGAGACTTATTGCTCGTTTTCGTTCCGCTTTTTTTTTTATTATAAACAGTTATTATTATTATTTATGTTTGCACAAAGTATGCAAACACTTTTCTTGATAAGTTATATTATGCAATGATATTTACTTATAAATTTATATTTATAAATTACTTTCGTATAGCTTGTATTTAAGAACTTGACAGTTCTCAACTTTCACATCCTCAATGTTCAAACTCACGCACAGAAATTCACAGGCTCGCTAAATTCTCATGTCGGTAAATTTGTCCAAATAAAACTGCCACAAGCTTTGTGCAAACACTTATGCACACTTACGTATACACACTTTCATATACACACTTCCAGTGTGTGCGAAATTATGAGCGCATTTGTTTGTTAAATCTATTCGTAGAGGCAGAGGAGTCCGTTTATCTTTTTACGTATTATCGAGACTTCAGAAACAGTCTCACTGAGTTTTATTACCTCGATTTACGTTTCCTGGTAATAACTCTGACTCAACCGTCCATTTACATGTTTACACACGCACGCACGCACGCACGCACACACGCACGCACGCACGCAAGCACACACGCACACACACATATATATATACTTATTTGTTTATAATATATACCGATATGGGACACAGAAGTAGAGTGTTGCGTGCTACAAATATAGCACATAGAAAAAAATAGTATTCACTTATAACTTATTTACTCAGATTAACAATCATTGCTTCACATATAAATAACAACATGTAATTTTATTAAATGAATCTTAAAGTCTTGAATTTTAACAATGTTATAATTTTATTTAGATATTATAATAGTCTCTTTCTCCCCTCCTCTCTCTCTTCCTCCTTCTTCCTCTCCCTCTCCGTCTCTCATGAGAAGTACAACTTGATTATTTTGATGATAACAATATCTTCCCCCTGATATTTGAAAACCATATTTTCAATCCAAGTTTTGTGCTTTCCACCCTTACGAACATTATACTTTTGAGCAACAACAAGAATATACATTTCTTTGTTAATTCAAATAAAATGTATTGATGCCAATAACTTATCTTTGTTTGACGC
This sequence comes from Odontomachus brunneus, assembly GCF_010583005.1. Taxonomy (NCBI): domain Eukaryota; kingdom Metazoa; phylum Arthropoda; class Insecta; order Hymenoptera; family Formicidae; genus Odontomachus; species Odontomachus brunneus. Next base: position 2,834,662 of record NW_022639451.1, read on the forward strand.
TATGTAATTTCAAGATTTACACAGATAAAAAATAAAGATATTTTCGAGACAGAGATGTTCTCCTCTTCTGCGTAAATATTTCTTAAGAGGCATTAAATAACAAGGAGGAGATTCGGCTGTCGAAGAGACGAGAGCTAGCGCTGGTGAAACTTACTGTTAAGCGGAATTACGCGTGAATGTGCCGGTGTGAATGAATCACAGGCTTGGGTCACAAGTTTGGAACGTGCATCAATACGAATGCGCAATAGCTCGCTCGCTCGTTCACAACGACGGCCGGCAGTTCGCACGGATCGCGATAAAGCCGAGCGTTCTTGACACATCACGTGTCGATAATAGTACGCGGAACGATACTGCATCTGAAAATAGTTCCGGCGATTCGCGCGCGCGCACACAGCGCGCGCAACCGCCAAAACAAAAACAAACTTTCCCGCTCAAGGAGAGGCTTGCGTCGCGATAGCTCTCGCGATATCGCTGTCAGTCATGTCGCTGGCTGCAATTTTTAGAAAAACTTATAGCGCTCTCTCGCAAGAAGTGACGAAGGATCGAGCAATAATCATCTTCGGGCGATCGCAGAGACTTTTCCCGAGAGCGCGTCTCCCGCACTGATCACTCGCACGCGCCGCAGCATTTATATCTCGTTTTTATTACTCATCGCCCCGTATCGTACGCGATTAGTTACACGTGCGAGGTGAAATTCCCAGAGGAATTTATCTCTCAAGTACATCTTGCATGACGGATACGGTAGATAACCGCTCGATGTCGCGAGGCTTAACGATCGCCCGCGAAATCGCAAGGTTGCCCAATCTCCTCGAGAAGATCCTCCTGGCAATAAGGAACAGTCTCGCTAATCCAGTACACCTTCTTGCAGAGCAAGTGACCACATGATCAGTGGACTGAGAAATTTATAATCACGCGAAATTGTTGTGCGTAACGCTCAGTAATTGGATTTCTGTGAGGAAGGAAGGTGACACTTCAAAAGTCGACGAGACTCTCGAGATAGATGTTTAAGAAAGGAAAATCGTACATACTTAAGAGAATTTTATGGCAAAAGTGACTATAAAATTGTGTAACCGAAGAACAAATGGACATTCTGCAGTAATCGACTTTCATTTCGTATATTTATATTTAATGATTTATTCAATAAACTATTTATATTTTAGGAACTGAAATATAAAATATTTATTTTTGGGGTGGCAATACTATAATTACTTATTATCTATTACTATAATTACTATATATATACATTACTTATTACTACAGTTATATATATATATATATATATATATATATATATTTATTTATTTATTTATTTGTTTATTTATTATATATTTATTTATATATTTATTTATATATCAATATACATATTTTTATACTCAGGAAAAATAAGAATTTTCGAATAAGAAGATATATGTATACATTTTCTTAAAACTTTAGCCTTTTATAAAAGCATAATTGTTTATTTAAATAGAATTTTATTTAAATAAAAGAATGCAAATTTCAATAAATATGTTAATATCTGCCGAATAAATATTTTTATTTCAGCATAGAAAGAGCAAAGTGTAACAAATATTTATTGTCCCTCTTAGCAAGATAGATCTTACTAAGTCTATTCCTGCACTACTAGAGAAACATAGTAAAACTGAAAACAATTCATATAAAACGATAAACTACTATAATTTTCTCTCCATGCACGAAAAATAATTGGTCATATTAAAGTAGCTGTGATACGCGTTTTGATTGAAGGAGATAGAATTTCTAGTTCACTCATGAATCAACTTCAGAATATATCGACAATAAAAGCCTATTTCAGATTAATGAAAAAAATGACAAGTTTTTGAAAAAAAATACGTAATGCAAGGGAAAAATGTTTATTTGTTCTTTTTCTGTTTTTATTTAACATCTTGCTTAGAAATATGAAATGCAGCGCGTTATAAATTTGAGTAATTTTTCTGGGAAATAACAAATCCGTCATTTCGACTACTCTCTGATAGTTTGGCAGAAATTTCACTTCCTCCGATTACACTGAAAAATTTAGTCGTGTCACTGCCGCGTTAATTCAACCAATCCTTTTTCTTGCTTCGATGATGGACCGAAATAAACACACAAATGTAACGAGTGCACGAATACCTGCGAGTAACGTCGAACCACCGAGGGTCAAGTGCTAGCCGCGAGCTTTATCGTCACGTAAAGGTCGTTCTACATTAGCAAGTCGATCGCAAGTAGACGCAATTCTTGTTGCGACAGCCAATCAGAAGCATCAATGGTGCTATTGACTCTTCTAATTGGCTGTCGCAATATGAGTTGCGATCAACTTGCAACTAATGTAGAACGACTCTTATGCACCTTGCATCTTGCCTTGCGCTCGAGAAAAAGAGAGAGAAAAAGAAAGAGAGGATGGAAGAGAGAGAGAGGGTGAGGCAAAAAGAGAAGGAGAGAAAAGGAAGAAAAAGGAGAAGGAGAAAAATATCGTCGTCGCTTTCCAGGTGAAAGTCTACACGATGAGGGGGGCGAAGCGGGGACTCGAGACGCTACTGATCGGAGCAGAATTCGTACAGTAGAGTGTGGTGGTGGTGGCTGAGCGAGGAAGGTGAGTTGTGATCGCTGGGGCGTGCGGTGGGGAGCGTGCAGCGGTTACCACGCTATGCGACACGTGCGCGTGACGTCACGGGGCCGGTCACGCGAGCACCGTGTGCTCCCGGTCACGTGTCCTGTCACGCGTTCGCCGTTCCATTCCTCCCTCCTTCTCCTCCTCCTCCTCCCTCTCTCTCTCTCTCTCTCTCGCTCGGCCTGCTGTGTGCCGGCCGGCGACAGCCCACGGCTCTCCTTTCTCGTCGCGACTACTCCTTTCGAACATGCACGTATACGTCGTCGCCTCTTTCGTGCGAGCCGATTACGCTCCAAGTGCATGTTCTTCCTCCCTTCGCCTCTCTCTCTCTCTTTCTCTCTCTCTCTCTCTCTCTCTCTCTCTCTCTTTGCACCATCACCGGAGCCTTCACCCCGCCACCCGCTTCCTCTCTTGTAATATGCCTTAAGGTCGCGCTTTATGATTATCTTTCGACTTTAGCGTTTACGTTTTATGCGTTTTACGATTATCTTCTGACCTTTAGAGTCTTAATCGCGGCCGGGCAGGATTTTGCGAGCGGAGCTAGCGTATATTTATATGTTCTTCCACTTGAGACTTTATAAATAAAGATAACCTTTCCCCCCTCCTCTGTGTGTGCGTGTGTATGTGCGCGCGCGCGCGCGCGGGCGTTTGTGCGTCGTGTTTTGTGTTTCAAGCGGCTAATTAAAATTCCGCATTAATAAAGTAGCACGATAAGCGCGGGTATTATTTATATTAATTTGCTCGCGGCATAGCGCATCTAAATTTGCCGTGGCTCGTAAAATTGTTCGGTACAAACAATAATAGATATTTAAAGTGTGCGCGACGCAAATATAAATGAATAATTTATATAGTTTTGAGATAACGCAGGACCTCTACCTATACGTAACGCGTGACTTGTTTGGCTCATATGCAAATCTTAGTTCACGCAGATAATCCTGCGACCTGAGTTGTTTGTCGGCAATATGTTGCTCTCTTATCGTAGACTCGTGGCCTCCTCTTCTTCACTCTGCATACATTGTTTAAAATTACGTACGTTGCGTCATTCTTAGCCGCTCCATATTTCTACGCGCGTTACCTCTCGTCGTTATCCGAAGAGCGTCCCTCTCGACATCGTTGTTCTCGCGTGTCTACCACCGCGACTCTCGAGAGTGAATCTCGTCGTGAAACGATCCCTAAATAGACCTTCATGATTATTACGACGTCAGACAATCGCTGATGGAAACTTTTTCAATTACATTTATGAAGCAACATATTGAATTAATCGTTAAATTTACATCACGCAATGACGTATGTTTTTCATTATATTTATGCGACGAATTTTTATTAAAGATTGGACTCAGATTTTCATCTTGCGTATTGTATCGAGTAAATTTTCTTGTATTTTTTTCTCGTATTTATACTTTATTGTTCTACACTAAATAAAAAATAGTTGAGAATTTATTTGTGGAATAAAAGCATATTTCACAGAAATAAACTTCGTATTCGACAAAGAAATTTTTCAATATTTCTTCTTCAATATATGTGAGTATCATATGAATCACTAACATGATACAACCTTTACAAATCGACTAACAAAGCTGCCAAATTTACGTGAGAGAGACATAAATACAACTGTTTATCTAAGCTGCGAGGGAAAAAAATTTCGATAAAAAAAAGAAAGATTTTTTAAATGTTCAGCACAAAGATTACGACACTTATTCGGACAGATTTGTACAAGACAATGATATTTATGCTTCTGCGCGTATAAATTGCTTATATGCATCTCATATTTAAGAATTCGACAGCTTTCAAAGCTCTCAATGCTCGAGCTAGTGTCTACCATTAGTCGACGAAAATTTCAGTTGACTAAAGTAATCGGCAAACCAACCATTAAAATTAAACAGTTGTCATACATTATGTAATCACGAACAATTCCATCGACTGGTGAAATTAATTATTAATCGAGCGCATACACTTGATTGATTGAATATACACTGATTAATAATTAATTTCATCGATCGCGATTAAATTATTCGTGATTACACACATGTGGTAACTCAAGGCTCAAATCCCCACAGAGACTCGCGCAGTCTCGTGAAATTCGCGTGTTCATAAACCTGTGCGAAAGAGGAAGTGTCGCAAGCTTAATGCGGACAACTGTAACGCTAGGATTTTCCAATGCATATATATACAGGACGTCTCAGACTCTCTTCCGCAATTTTTGTGAAAACGTAAAACAGATTGAGGTGAACATAAAAGCCCTATACCATTTTGGGGTCATTCGCAATAATAACTAAGATAAGATTAATTAAAGAAGTTTGGTGAATGATGACGCGCAATATGGTAAATGAGCTGAAGTGACTATGTGTGCTGTGCATCAGATCAAATTGAACAAAAAAATCTTTTATCAATTTGCAAATAATCACGTAGATTTTTAGTTATTAATGGAAGAAAATTGTCACAAGATTATACGCAATAGTGCACAAATTTTTTTTAATTAATATGTAAAAATCTATGTGGTTACATTTGCAAAATGGTAGGAGACTTTTTTATTCAGTTTAATTTAATATATAAGTATACAACATTAGAAGGCGTCACTACAACTCATCTATCATATCACACATGATTATTCACCGATCTCCTTTAAGGACTGAAGGGTCAGGTTGCCTGAAAATCATGCTTGTTTTTTCACAATTTTTTATGATAAGTGTGAACCACTAGAAATTGAGTAACAAAATTGCAAATATTTCAATGGAATATTATTAAATTTTCCGTTCTTTTATAGTAAAAAAATTAATATCAAAATTAAATATTTTCATGGGTTTGTCAGTGGTTCACATGATAACAACAAGCTTATGGAAATTTTATACCTAAAATTCAACTTAATTGAACCACCGAAAGTCAAGATATTACTGCAAAATGTCGACTTTGAAAAGAAAAACGAAATATATTTTAACTGCATATATCATATAGACTTATATTTGATCATCAAAATTATATTTTTCTTCTCTTTATATGTTATATAAATACACGTCAAAATAACACTTTCGCATATTCATTCAGTTTGTCATAAAAATTTGTGAAAAAACAAGCACGATTTTCAGGCAATCTGACCCTCCAGTCCCTTTAATTGATATCTGGAGATTTATTGTGAATATAGCAAAACGGTATGGAACTTTTATGTTCATTCAATCCGTTCTACGTTTCTACAAAAATTGCGAAGAGACACCCTGTATATGAGGCAGGATGACGTCGAGCGCTGCGAGCATCTTACATTATAACGTAACAAGCGCTCTTTGTGAAAGAACGATTGATCGCGGATATAAATACAGTGTGCTCTCTAAGTTTGCGCGTAGCACGTGCGTCCCGCCCACGCGGGCGTTATTTCCACAACGTGAGAAGTTCAATTAGAATGAAAAAAGGGGACGAGCGCTCACGGCGCGTGTCCTACGGACGCGAGAGCGGCCGGCTCTCTCCGATCGGTCGGCTCGACGGGGCGAGGGATGAGGGAGGGGGAGGGAGAAGGGACGCGTGGGATTTTCAGGTTCAAGTACGGAGGCGAGAGTGCATCTTGGGAACGCGAGGACCTATCGGACGTTCCTTCGCGCGGGAGTCGAAATACCAGGACGAGAAGGGAACGTCGTCGTGACGAGCGTGCGCTATAATTATCATGCCACGCGCGAGGGAATGTTCTAATTTGCCAAGGACAAACGAACGAACGAACGGCTCTGCGGGACGGGACTTTTCAGGCGATAAATCAACGGAGGCCGGGCCTCTCGCCGATATGCAGTCCGTGGCGCTTTCCAAAGGATCGTTTGTGACGAATTTCGCACTCGTTGAGGAACGATTTGTAAATGATAGTAAAAGTAGAAGAGCGAGGGAGAACACAAATCTGTGATTCACGAAGTTAGTTATTAATTAGATAACATTAATATCACAAACGACCATTCGCCAATCTTCTTTAATTAATAATAAAGAATTTACAAAGTTATTAAGAAAATAGTAGAAGACTTTTTTGTTCAGTTTAACACGTAATGTATAAGACACGATGACAAACGTCGCTATTAGTTCATCTACCATATCTCGCCTGATCATTCACAAATCTTCTTTAATTAATATTTTGATAATTATTGTAAATATTACAAAACAGTATAGGATTTTTATGTTTACCTTTTATGTTCAATCCGTACTATGCTTCCAGAAAGAGTTTTAAAGATTGTTCTAGGACACCTTATATATGTATATATTTGCTATAAATACGTAAAAAAATATGAATGTAAGTGCCCACCGCAGCAGTTGATAACTTGCTTGTATCGACAGTTTAAGTCAGCATTAATCGATTAAAATTTTCTTTTACTAAGATCGGCAAATTAATAATAAAAATTATATATAATCAATCGTCATATATAATATCATAAATAATTTCATTGATCGATAAAATTAATTATTAAGTAAACTTATAATGTGATTAGTTATATATATTGATCAAAAATTAATTTCATCGGTCGATTATATTATTCGTGATTACACATACATGACGGTTGATTAATTCTTATTATTGATTTGTCTATTATTTTGATCAAAGAAAATTGATGAATGCATAGTATTGATATAAATCGAAGAAATTTCTCAGTTCATAACACTCAAAATTGTGAATTTTATACGAATTATTATGCGTGTAACTTTATTATTTTATCATTTTCCTTTCAATGGCTATATTCAGACGCGATGTATATGCATCGCTAACACGTCCTCCACCAGCGTCCCACATGTGTGACAGCGATAATTTTCCTTTCTATGCCACATAAACAAAGTCAGACTGTTTTACACAATTAAAAATAAAAATATAGGGTGATCTGTGGGAAAAGATACTCTAAATAAACCGTAATAGTGAACATGTTAGGAAACAAGGAACATCATTTTCCAGACCAGAAATTACATATATGGTCTGTTCTTACTTTGCATGTTCTGAATATAATTTTACTGTCGTTATATTGAACTCGCAATAAGAGAACACTCCGTTCTCGACACACAGAAAACTAACATTCTACTAAGAAAAGCAATTACTCAGTTTACTTTCCTTCTTCCAAGTGATAATTATTTTCAAGGAATATTTTCTTAAAATATATTCATGGAAAATTTTAGAAAAGTGCTAACACTTCCAAAGAGTCTATTAATAAAAGTTATGCTAACGAAATTAAGAAAACGACCATACTAATATTATCTAAAAGATTATAAGTGAAATCCAGAAAGAATCAAAACTAACTGTGAAGCTACTTATATATAATTAGAGAAAATAAAATCTCAACTGAATGTTAGCCTCATTAGAAAGGTTAATTTATTAGTAAAGTTATACTAATTAAATAACGATAATTAAGTAATGATTGTAAATTAAGTAATAATTATATGCTCGAAAAACGACTACACAAATATAATCTAAAATGTTATAAATAAAAAGTCAAAGAGTTTCAAAGGCAACTGTTAAACCACCTTTTAGATAATAAAATTTCAACTGAGCGTTCGCCTCATGCGATGGCAATGAAAAGTTAATATAGAAAAATGCTAAACTGACTAGAATTCGAAGCGTATGTGGAATCAATTTGACGCTTGTGATGATGACTTACAATAGATTTACGGATATGTAAACTTGTGAAACACCTGAAACAAATAATGTTTACTTGAATACAGTATGTATTTTTCTATGTGCGGGATTCGCTTATCTCGATTAAGGTGTAATTTGACATTAGCGATTCAAGCCTTAACCAGTCAAACGTCGATGCTCGAAAATATCGCCGAAAGAATGACATCGTCGCGATTTAAAGGCATTCCGATATTTATTGCCGCGCATTCCTCTGCCTGCCATCAGCTTTAAAAAGCTACGCAGGTCGACGCAACCTGCACGAGCGGTCGCCGTTTAAGCAGCGCATAATTTCACTCCGGCGCATCGAGGATCTCGCCGACGGAGGAATTTAAATTGGCCCGTCTTGCAGCAGGATCCGGAACTGCGGGTTGAGGCAACTCTGGCTTGGCGAACGCGAATGCGAACGAGAAAAGCGCGAGGAGAGGCTGCGCCGCGTGCGTTGTGGGAATTATTTCGTTAGCGCGCGTGAACGGTCGCGCGATGAGCGCTCGCGTTTGAACGAAAAACGCTCGTCTCGCGCGACGATAAACGACAAAGGCGTTCTCAGGAGGTCGATTTCTATGAATTTCGCGAAAGCGCGCCGTCTCCAATGAGTATAAAGTGCTCGTCGCGCGTACGAAGACAATCTATTCTATTTGGCATCTGCTAAATAGAACTGTAAAGGCAAAATTATCGAGTTTCGAAGTTTCTATTATCTTAACATCTACTTCTTTTTATGAAGCTCTGTATCAATGTCATAATTAAATTTTTATTTAAATTTAATTAATAACAGGCATTTCGTGCGACTCATATAACAGTATTAACGTTCGTCAGCCGAATGAGAGCAATGGAGAGGGTTAATTTAGTATTAATATATCGAACCAGCTAAATAATCTTTTTACGGAAATAAAAAAATTTAAAGTCACGAATTAATACACTAGAAAAAGGTATTTTAACATGAATAAATCAAAATCTGGAGGATTTAGTTTAAACTTTTACCAGTGAAGTGATAAGAAGGATTTTACGCGAAATGGGGGAGCATCTCCTTCGTTTGTAAGTTTTTAAACTCCCCTCATTTCGCGTAAGATCCTCCTTATCACTTCATTGGTTGAGGTTTTAACTAAATTCTCCAGATTTTTATTTATTCGTGTAAAAAATATCTTTTTCTAGTGTATTAATTTAAAAATATGTTAAAAATATATTTTTCTAGTGTATTAATTTGTGATTTTAAATTTTTTATTTCTGTAAATAGATTATCTTATAGAAGGAGGAGGACGGGACGGCGTGCGTTCAGGACTTGTGTATCTTTTCGTTCCAGAGAAAGGAAAATATCGAAAGCGCAGTTTGCTAAGGCCGGGATTCGAAACCCGGGTCTTGTCGGGCGACTGCTCTAAACCACTGAGCTATCTGACGCTCCACACTCACGACACTCTCCTCTCCCTAGATAATGTTCAGAAATGCCGTTCGGAAGCGATATCTCCGGCGCTATCCCGAGCGCACGGCGACTGCAGAGAGAAACATTGTTATTTTATCAAATTTAATATTAAAAATATTAAATTAAAAGAAACAAAAGGATAGTTTGAAGAGTTAGGAAGTGATAGAAAAAAAATGGAACATATGAGATGATAAAGTTAATAATAATTTTTAAGAGAACAACATTCAACGCCGATCCGATACTTTCTCCAATTAGATATTCCTGTCTACTTCTCCTTTCCCAAACCGATAAATCAATAAATCGATAAATTGATAATCGATAAGTTCTTGCACTCAGAGAAAAAAATATCTAAAGAAGAAGAATATTTATTCGGTAATAGTGTTAATATATTTGCCTTAATTCAAATTATTAATTATTTTAAATCAAACATATCTTTAGGTAAGTAAGAGTTTAACGCAAGTGTTGGAGCGAGTATTTAAATCAAATGTTGGAAGGATAATAATGTTTGATAGTTTCGACACACGCGCGAAATAGGTTTTTCAATCTTCAAAATGTACGCGGAAAATTAACCTTCCACGTCAAACCGATTCTGAATCCCAATTTTTAATATTAATACAGTTAGCTCCTCTAATTAAACCGAAAATTAAACCGAAATTACCCATTTATTTGATTCCAAATTATAATTACGAAGAACATTGTCAAATATTATCCTTCCAATATTTGATTTAAATATTCTCTCAAACATCTGTTAAGCTTTTACTTGATATATGTTAAAGGTATGTTTGATTTAAATTGTGCACTTGGAGAGTATGTATATAAAGAATTTAAATTATTTTATTGAAATACAGAATAAAAACTGCTTTCATGAAAAGCTGCAAGATTAAGGAAATGTATATTTTCTCATTCAAGAGAAAATTTTCTTAGCATAAAAATATGTAAGGAATATTGAATCTAGATAAGCGCAGGGGTATGTTGCTCATATGCATTTCTTAATATTTATCTTGAAAGAAACAATGAGAAGAACAGTGGATACAAAATCGCGAAATGGTCCTTTTAAAACTTAGATACTGTTTCCTGAGTTTCATTAAAATTGGAATAACATTACAGTCAAGAAATACAAAAAACTGTTTTAGCAGCAGCAAAATAAATTTTCGAGCCTCTTGAAATATTACATTAATATTCTCTATCTTGTAAGTGAATAAAATTGAGTGACACATTACTAGCTAGAATAAAGCTTTTTGTTATAAGTGTATAATATACTGTTTCGGATAACAAAAACAATCTTTATTCATAAAATGACTGAAATCGAGCATATGAACGGACAAGGTAAGGTTGGTCCATAATTAAGGGCCGGCAAAAGAGTTATGCAGAGACTCTCGCGGAGACCCCGGAATTGAGACACATATTTATATGTGTCTTCTCAAGCTGCACTATTAGACAACTGAACCAGGTAAGATGGCCATGTTGTTGCAAATTTATGTATTTCCGTTATTAAAAACAAAATATATGTTTAATAGATCGCATTAACACATAAAAGAAGGCTGCCTCTATCATAATCCTAATCGATATTTAGTCATAACAATTAGTTGTCTGAGAAATGTAAACTTCGAAATTCCGAAATATGGAGCATCTAGCCCCAGTCTCCCTTCTATGTTATAATTAAGTATATTATTATTATATAACATATAATACAACAATAACATATAATAATATTAACAAAGAAAGAATGATTCATCTCACGAAATATTATAGTCATATTGTCAGTTGTTAATAAAACAGTAACATATAGCAGCAATATCAGGTAAGCAATATAATCGTGACTTTTCATGAAAGCAATTGTTTATTCTGTTTAAATGTGCAAAATAATTTAGTTTTAAATAAATATTAGTACCTATCTCGCGAATATACATTGTTTTTCCTTTTTAGATATTTTTTGCTCTCAATGCAAAATTCAATAGAGGAAGAATATTTTACGAGTTGACCTGATGACATTTCTAAATGACAATCGTTTGATTCGGTGTGCCGCGAACAATTCGCGGGATATTTTTTTTCTTTTGTGCCTTTAATCGACATCGTATGGTATGCTTTTCCTCAAAGGGCATCCACGTACCACCTCTCTATCGCAGTTTATTCGCCGCCACGTGAATCAAAGGTGGGCGCGCACGAGCGTCGCATGTAATAGCGTGCTAGATCAAGAATAACCCGGAGTTGCCACAGATCGCGTTTATTCCGTCCCGTGTCGTGCACAAGATAAGTCCGGCTATTTTCGTGCCGGTCGCTCCTTACGTCTGCAATACGCGCTCACATGCGTCCAGTTCCGTGTTACACCTATCCACCACCTCGAGCGGCCTCCGTTCGGTCTGACTCTAAGATCGCGCATTTCCACTTATATCAAAAGCACGCGCGCGTGCTAATTTTGCCATTCCTTCGCGTAGATGCGACTCGACGTTGCCGTATAACGTAACGACAGAGAAAAATAATTTCCGAGCAATAATTTCCATTTTTACTGTATACAGCAAACCTTTATTGTTGCCAAATTATTTTTCATATCTAAACAAAATATTATTTCATATGTGTATAAGTAAATATAAATAAATAAATATATATATTTTTTTTATTATATATATATATATATATATATATATATATATATATATATATATAACTTCGAAATTCCGAAATATGAGGCATCTAGTCCCGGTTTCCCCTCTTGAAAAATACATCAACTTGAATCACTGACAACTATATATATATTTTTTTTT
>NW_022639451.1:2847964-2855235 GCF_010583005.1 Odontomachus brunneus
TTCAAGTTGATGTTATAACTATGTTATAACTATGTTATTATTATATAATATATAATATAACAATAACATGTAACATATAATAATATTAACAAAAAAGAATGATTTATCTTTTTTTGATATTAAAAAACAAAGAAAGAATTTTATATATATATATTCTTTCTTGATGAATCATTCTTATATATATATATATATTATATATTATATATATATAATAAATATAATAAATAAATACATATAAATATATATATAATAAGAAAATATATATTTATATTTATTTATTTATATTTATATATAAATTTATATAAAAAAAAATATATATATATAGTTGTCAGTGATTCAAGTTGATGTATTTTTCGTCTGTATACTGTCGATTCGTTGGAGCGACATATGCAGAGCGTGATCGTATTCCCGACGCACGGCGGATGAATTAATATACGCGCTGGTTTCCATAGAGAGACCGGAACGAGTTATTTTTTTCTCTCTTTTCCATTAATTATTCTCGCAGATATAACATTCGCATTGACGTCGCTGGCGCGTATTCGGCCATAAATTCGCTCCCGACATATCAATAAATGACGTTATTGCAAATCACGTTCGCGCTCCAAGACCTTGTCGATGCTTCGGGACCGGTTGGACGCGCAAAGAAAGCGACGGAACGTAACGCGAATTGTGGTCGGACGAGCCGAGAGAGGCTATTTATGCGGGATGAGTGCGTGACATAACTGAGTCCGCGGCGGCTCTTCCGCGGCGATTATTTACCGCGTCACCTTTAAATGACCATCCTCACTGCCGAGAGCGGCGGTTTACATAATCAAGAGTAAAATGCCGTGGCTGTTTGCGCGCGCGCGCTTTCTAGTTCAACGCGTTATACCGCGCCCTCCTCCTCCTCCTCCCCTTTCCCCTCCGCTGCCCTTACACGCAGTTCTTTCGCAATATACCAAAAAAGCCGTCCCGGCGCGTGTCGTTGGTCGATCGCGGTCGCCGTTTTTCCATGCACTTTACTTGCTCACTTGCTTTTAATTTCCGTCGAATCTCAGCTGCGCTGCTCAATAGCGCGGAACTCGGCCGCGCACCCGCGGGAACTCTAACGGCGATCTGTTCCCGCGTCAAACGAAGAACTTGCGTCAGATACTTTCAGCGCCGGTCCTCTAAAAGTGAGTACCTCGTTTTCTCGCACTTCGAATCGATGCTTTCTGTAAGTAAGGGAAACAGTCGATTGAAGAATGGAATAAATAGATATGAAGTGTGAACACAAGGATAAATGACGGCTGACTGAAAAATAAATTAAACAAATATGAAGCGTAAACACAGGAAGAAAGAGCATTCTTGTTTCGGGGAATAGGGAGTTTTTGCAATTCCGTATTTTAGATACGGTAAACGCTGAAGTCACGTGACTTCATACCGTATTCCGTTTTTACGTCGCCTATTTCAAAAGAGTTTTTGCACGGTAAATGCTACGATGACGTACGATAAAACAGTATCCTGCACGATCTGCAATCGTTTTTCACTCTCTTCTTCTTGGATTTTGGGATATAATCTCTCTTAAAAGTATGAGATCATCTTGACTTGTGAATCTCAATCATTCAGATTTCATTTTGGTAGCCATAACATCGACATCACTCGTGAACGCTATTTTTCAGAAATAATGTTTGCACGTTATATAAATAGCGTTAAGATGACCAAAGCGCATGCGTAGTTTGGTCTTTTGACTCGATGACGTCATTTTAGTGTTTACCGTATTTATACCGTATGTTTGCAAAAACTCCTTAATATCTTTTCTTTCGACACGTAAATCTTACAATAATATCGCCTAGCATTAAACGAAATTAAGTTACTTGCATCAATATATTTGATGTGATTCAACAAGGAAGAATATATTCTTATCATAGAAAGATAATTTTCATAAATTAGAAGCACGATAGAAGCACGGATTGAAAATTCGAAAATGGGAAAATGTGTGTCGAAATAAGATATCGTGTCATCATCAAAGCAATCATATTGTATTTTTTATGAGACATAATATTTAAATAAAATCGTAACATTGTTAAAATTCAAGACTTTAAAATTCTTCTGACAAATTGCATGTCGTCACTTGTAAATAAAACAATGATCATTAATTTGAATATATTAGTTGTAAGTGGGTACTAATTTTTTATTTCTGCGTGCCTAATCTTATTGTTTTGGTCTTTAAATACGAACCTTAAATTCTTCAAACAAAATTATATATCGGTGTTTATACAGGATATCCCAGTTCTCGCGATTTTTATTTATTTGGTATTTGATAGCTTGGAGTTGATTTTTCCTCAGCGAAAACTAAATTTCGAATGGATAACAAAATTGTTTCCTTCTGTCAACTTCAAACGGACTCTAATGGAATTTTACTTTGGACTTCAGTCAGAAAAATATGTTATATGGATAATTAAAAAATCGCCATGAATAATAACCTTCTTCGAAATTTTGGGTGAGAAAGAATTGATACTAAATTGTTTAGAGAACCCATCGGTACGAATGAAAGTCGCAAGAACTGGCACATCCTATATATGGAACAATGATTGTTAATTTATTAGTTTTAAGTGAATACTCATATTTTCCAAAAAAGGAACGTACGAAAGTGTCGATCATATGGGAACAGCTGTGACAATAATATTGAGTTAGTCTATAAATTTGTGTGAATTTTTAAACAAAATCGACATGCATTTTGATTCTTGCTAAAAGCATTTTTAATCAATAATATTTGCGCCATTCTGTTCGACAATTTTTTGCTACATTTCACGTAATTTCATAACTTCGCTTTTGTAAAAGTCTTGTGCTTTTCCAGCGAAAAAATATTCTAAATGATATTTTTTTGTATCTTCTAAAGAAGCGAAGTTCATACCATCAAGAGAATCTTGTGACGAGCAAAATTTATAGACGATAATTATTCACTGTTATTATAATCAAAGTGTTGATTATAATCAAAGAGTGTAACATCGGGTAAATGCGATGAGTGAGCCAAATTCTAACAATTCTTACGAAAGTAAAAAGGCACGATATGCACCGGAAAACTCACTACTGCCTTATATTTTCAAGTCATACAGATAGCTGTAAGATAACTGCGTAAGGACAACTATATTTCTTTAAACACTATCATTTACACCGCGAAATATGCTCTGAAATGTCAGATGTCATGTACATGGCCAATTCGGTGGAACTGCCCTAGTACTAACATGCAGATGCCAACTAGACAAAAATCCGCACAGACTGATGGATCAACCCAATAACATGGGCTCAACAAGGTGCACGCTTTGCAATTCCAAACAGTCACGCTCGTTCACTCGCTCGCTCGTGCATTCGTGCATGCGTGCGTGCGTGCGTGCGTGTGCGATGCGACAGGTAGAAACACTGTCATTTCGCTCGTTGCGTATCGCGTCCGAGCCTGAATACCTCGTTAAATGCCTGCGCCGTATTCCAACGCGGCGATGTAAAGGCGGAAAAAGTGCAGGATGCGAAAGAAATATTTATTGCGCGCGATCTAGGACAATTTCACGTTCGACCGCTTAAAGAGCTGTCTCTTTTAGACGCTGGCGTCCAACGATGTCACATTAGTATATCGCGCTTAACGATGCCGTACGCTGGATCGAAAAAAAGTCGTGTGCAATTCGGGGCGATTATTTCAGGAGAGAGATATTTACGGAAGGGCACGATCTCTGTGTCTCACTGCGACTCGAAACATTCTGGCGTCCAAACGCGCAAGCGCGAGAAATTACTAGCACACGGATTCGTCGTAAATGCTTAATTTGACGACAACCTTATTACTCGATTTGTAACGATTGCTCTCTTACGAATAATTCATGTAGCATTCATATTTTTATCGCACAGAATGGCAAAAACGAAAAGAATTGTCGAAATCAGAACAATGCGTCATGTAAAACGCAACATAAAAATCTGAGTATAACTTTTCGTAAATTTATCGCTACAGAAATATAACAAAATGTTTACATTATTGTATGATGTAAATTCAGTGATACAATAAATCGTCATAAGCAAATTGACCAATCACATCATTATTTTTTAAAATAATCGACTGTGGTTGGTCAATTTGCTTCTGACTAATGGCTTATTATAAAAGGCCCACTAGAGAAATCATATCGGTTCTAAGCCTCAAGTCCTAAGCTTTAAAAGGAGAAGTCAATTCTCTTGAGGCTTAGGGCTTAAGGCAGTGCGAAAAGACTTAAAGCTAGAAGGGCATCACAATTTAGAACTTAAAGTATAAGACTTAAAGTTAAAAACATCTAATCTAGAATAGGACTAAAGGATTACTTAATTTTTACTCCCTGACAGAAGTAAAAATTAAGTAAAATTTAGGAAGTTGTAAAAAACTGTAAATTAATAAGTGTATAACTTTTTTCTTATGTATATTTATCAAATACATTTAACAATATCTTAGTATAAAAAAAAATTGAAAAATATTTATTATAAAATTTTACAGTGCTATGCTCCTAAAACTGAAGCACCAGTTATAAGTATAAAAATTTATAATAGTGAAAAATACACTCTGATTATACTTTAGAGTGTATTCAATAATTAATAATTAATTAATAATCAATTGTTTTATATATATATATATATATAAAACAATTGATTATAAATGATTATTGATTCGCTAATTATTTTAGTCAATTGAAATTTTAATCGATTAATGCCTAGCGCTAAAAAGAGACGCGTATTGATCATCAAGTAAACTTTTCAATAATTCGCGGATACCTGAGAAATATTAAGCGACCTCATTTTAACACAACACAAAGTGAGAATTAGAATGATACGCATCATATATATTAACTATCTTTCTCTAAAAAAATAACCATCTGGATTGCATTCCAAAACACTCTTTTTAAAAGTAGGTAAAATTTTACTAAAAATAAGGGAAAATCTATAGTTTACGTTGAATATGCTGTGGATTCTTAGTAAAATTTTCCCCAAAAACGCCAAAATTTCGCAGACCAGTACAATTAGATCAATAGAATTAGAAGCTATTTTATCGTTATGAACATATAAAGCTGTTTCTTAAAAACGTTGCGCACATTTCCCTTTAATTAATGAAATCTACGACTGGCGGGAGATTAACATTCAGCAAAGCCCGTGGTTCACCCACCGGCCTCTCGCCGTGGGCCTCGTCGTCCTCGCCCGATCGCATCCGACGCATACAACCTCGCGACGATGGAAACGAACGGGGCCGCGCGCACGAACGAGCGCCCGGACTATTTTCCACCTACTTTCCCGTATTATGCAAGCCGCTCGCGCGCGCGCGCGGCAACGACGGGCGGTCTCAGCGCGCCGCAATTTGCGCAATAAACCGCACCGTCGCCGGCGACGACGATGTCATCGAACACCGGCGTCGCGCGAAATACAGCCGCCACATCTCGTCGTCGCGGCCGCCTTCGTTCCGACGCGCGCCCGTGCACATTGCGTGCACGTGTCGGGAAGGGTAAACGCGTGGTCGCGCGCGTGACCGCGCGGCCGAGGCGTGCCCTTCTCCCGATCACGTGGAATGTAACGCGGAGCGTTCCTCCTCTCCCCGTCTCCGCGCCTTCTTCGCGTCTCCGGCCTCTCCCCCTCCTCCTCCTCCTCTCGTATCTCTTGCACCTACTGTACTTCTCTCGGCCGGTGCGCGCCTCTGTCACGACTTCGTGCCGCAGCTCGCTGTCGCGGTGTGCGAGCATGAGAAGTGACTTCCCGCCGCGACTCGCGAGCGTGGATCACGCGTAGCAACGAGAGCTCGCGACAATGCGTAAAGGAGGACACTGGACCCGGACGGTCTAGGTAGGTAGAGCTCGCGAGTAATTAATTATCTTTTTAATTAATTATCGTGTTCAATTAACGATTAATATGAGCCAATTCAATTGAGGAACGTTTAATTGACAATTTATTTCAGCAAATTCAATCGAGAACCGTGCGATTGACGTTCGATTGGTTTCACAACGAATTCAATCAAAGACCGTCCAATTGACGATCGATATGAGCGGATGGGATTAAAGATCGCTCAGTTAATAATTGAACTTGGTAAATTTTATTAAAGGCCGCTTAATTGACGATTAAAATTAATAAATTTAATTAGAGGACATTTATTATTAGAACATCATATGAGCAAACTCAATCGATTTAATCGAAGATTGCTTGGTGACGATCGATATACTCAGTGCTCCTTTCAACGCAGGTCCTTCTCAGTCCTTCTCAGTCCTTCTCAGTCATTTTCCATGATATCACGATACCCTGAGAATGAATATCATCCACAAAACCAATTGTATATAACCTTGAGTAATCGAACGCTCTTCGATTACATCGATTGAATCTGCTGAATCTATCGTCAATTGAACGACTTTTAAATAATTTTGCTAAGTTCAATTGTCAATTAAACAGTCCTTAATTAAATTTGCCAAATTCAATGATTAATTGAACGAACTTTGATTCCTTTTTCTCATATTAATCGTCAATTGAACATTTTTCGGTTGATTTTGTTTTAATCAATTACTAATTAGTTGAATATTTGTCAATTAGTGTTGAATATTTGAATGAATTATTAAATTGAGAAAAATTTAATTAATATTTTTACAACTCTAGATAGATAGACAGAGACGGGTACATTTATTCTGCTCTCTGTAACTTCCTCTCAAACACGATGAAATATATTCAGTTTCAATACGTTTGAATACATTTTTTTCGATGCTCAGAATGTAGCCAATGCTCAGCGGAAGAATTTATCTTCTGGGAATCATTCAGAAACAAATTCTCCTATTATACATTGGCTATGTTCAGGACTACATCGAAAAAAACAAATACTCAAGCTGTATTGAAACCAAAGTACTACACTAGACGTAATTAAAGTCTTTACATATGAAGATGTATTGCTTCAGAAAATGCTCATAAATATTACATTTTGCGTTCTAAAAGGCTGTAACTTTATGTATAAAAATTGCACACATTTCCCTTTAAAAAATTTTTTTCCCGTGTAAAACTTAAAAGGGAGTTAAAAATGCCGGTCTATGTGTAGACAAATTAAAAAGAAAAAATTAAATATGAGAGCAAAAATACCTGTAAAGTAAAAGTATTTATTCGATAGGCATTAATATCATATTTACTTCAATTTAAGGCTCCTGGGGAGTCGCATCATCCATCTCTTTTTAATGACGTCAGAAGCGAGAAAACGCATGCTAAAAATTCCTGCAAAATACGTCGAGATAAACAGATATATCCACAAAACGATATTTGCGATCGATTAAGTACACCTCTAAAAT
>NW_022639451.1:2859624-2868817 GCF_010583005.1 Odontomachus brunneus
CGATCGATTAAGTACACCTCTAAAATACTCCGTACACTTTCCTTTTGTTCTAAAAATCAATAGATAATCGGAAAATTAATATGACAAGATAATGAGGAAATTAGGTTAGAAAAGACGATTGCACGTCACATTTATTTTATAATTATCTGTTGATTGTTAGAACAAAAGGAAAGTGTACGGAGTATTTTAGAGGTGTACTTAATCGATCGCAAATGTCGTTTTGTGGATATATCTGTTTATCTCGACGTATTTTGCAGGAATTTTTAGCATGCGTTTTCTCGCTTCTGACGTCATTAAAAAGAGATGGATGATACGACTCCCCAGGAGCCTTAAAAATTTTTTTATTTAAATAGAATAATAGAATTGCTTTTATGAAGACTTAAAAACATTTGTCTCAGTGCAAAAATATGTATATTAGTATAAATATATCATTAGGAATTGATGTTTTCATAAGTCTAAAACAAAACATAAATATGGGGCGCTCGTATAAATTACGTGTAAGATATGTTAAAAAAAAATAACACAAGTAATCGTGGTTTAAAAAATTTTTAATGAAATTACAGAGGGGAGAGACTAATTTTTGGAATTTCGATGTTCCGTTGAGAGTTCTGGTATCCCTCACAAGAGTTCTACCAATTTTCTTATGAATCGTTGAAAATAATAAAATTATAGCCGTTTAAAATTTTCTAAGTCCCACAAGAGTGAACATTTTTTTTCTGGAGTTTTGTTGAGAGTCTTGGTAGTCCCCCCAATAGTTTTGCCGATTATGTTCGATCATACTCATTTTTTTTTTTAATTTGGAAAGCTGGGTCTAACTTCACAGACATCTGAATCATGACTGTAAATATGTAATGTATATCACGTAATTAAACTAAAAAAGTTCAGATCTGATTCTAAATCCTGATTCAACTATCTCACGCGAGACAATTTTCAAGTAAAGACTATTAATACGAGTCTCAGAGCTTGTCACAGAACTTAGTTTAGTTAAGGATCAAAGAAAGGAAGAGTGGGAGACACGGAAACATTGTAGTTTTGGACAATTTCCTTCTTCCTCCGCAAATTCGCACGTCCTCCTCTGTGCACGAGGAAGATCTTACCTCAGCGAAGATGACGGATAGTTTCCCTGGAATTTGCTCGAGAGTCATCGACTCGAGGAACAATCACGATACTCACGTTTCAGATCGCGTTCAGCGACCGTAAACACCTGCCAGCCGACCGACTTCGGTCCTCGCAATCATGACGCGTACGTATCTTAACGCATGGTCGCTCCACGTGCTAATAATTATTAGCTTTATGCTAATGATCGTGTCGTAACGTGTCCACGATGAGACTCACCCGACGTGTCGTTCGTCTTATTTTTCGCGAAGAATGGGAACGCGCACGCTAGTTGCACAATTTTTCTTTCTCAGCGTTTCTTCTCCCTCCCCCAAGTTTAACTGCAACCCGAGATTCCACGAACGAATAATTCCCTCCGTGAAGGTCTTCGCGATTATCCATCCCAGATGCCCCCGTAGCGACGAGCGCGTTGTAAAACCCAGGTCGCCTACAATTAACTGCGATTATCGCAATTGACGAAGACGATAATCGCGGTGCAACTATGACACAATTAGACGCAAGATACGAAACGGTTACTCGACGGGTACAACAGTACCCGAGTAGAAATTAATCAAGGCCTAGTATACAATGGCCTAGTCAGAGATGCCTCAAAATAGGTATGGCTTCATGGGACCAGATATGTTCAAGATAGGCAAATTCGGGATAGAATTTCATGAATAGGCCTTGAATTAATGCTAACATAGATGTTCCGAAATAGCCGTGCCTTCGTAAGGCTAAAATAAACAAATTTTGAATAGAATTTCGCGAATAGGTCATGAATTAATGCTAACATGGATATTTCAAACCAGGCTTGTGCTAATAAGGCTTGGTTAGGGGCAAGTTTGCCAATTTCTAAAATAGTTTCAGTAAAGAAACGATTGCTCAATAATATTTAATGATTGATAACTATAAAGTAAATATTTTGATAAATATTACTATATTTTAAATAGTTAAGGTAAGTACATATAAATTTTTGGGGAGGGGGAGTATTAAAAACTTTTTGTAATTTTGAATAAACAATATAGATGAATAAATTAGAAAAAAAAGATATTCAATATTAATAATAATGATACTATTATATATTATATATAAATATATAAATATATATATATATATATATATATATATATATAATATATTATATAAAATATAATAATATTCATAAATATATATAAATATATATAATGATAATATTATATATAAAAGTATATAATAAAAAAATTGTAATAAATTGTTCTAAGAAAAATTATAATAAAGCATGCTAAAAAAATAAAGAGAAGAGATTTAATTTATTATACTTTAAATAAATATATCAATATGGAACTTCAGTCAGAATATAATTAAGTATACCAAGATCGGGCCTCGTTAAATTTATAAGTCTAGGCGCTAATTTGTAAAAGTATTATATATCTGTGTAAGATCTAAGTGTAGAATGTCTTCATAGGATCTTGATAGAGGTAAAAAAGAATTGTCTAGACT
The DNA here is from genome assembly GCF_010583005.1 of Odontomachus brunneus. Taxonomy (NCBI): domain Eukaryota; kingdom Metazoa; phylum Arthropoda; class Insecta; order Hymenoptera; family Formicidae; genus Odontomachus; species Odontomachus brunneus. The sequence goes on from NW_022639451.1 coordinate 2,862,199, forward strand.
CTTTTTATCTCCACGTTTAAAGATATCTACCTACTCTCTAAATTTCTTGGAGTGAAATTTCACTTGAAAAATTCTAATAACAGCTGAGTCACTTTAATTTTTACACTGATATAGACTGAATCCTCTACTCGTCGAGTGAATATCGAGAGAATATTTTCATTCGATATTGTAGGATGAATCTGATGTGTATTTCAAAAAGCAAATCCACATTCTAATTGATTGAAATATTCACTCGTATGGAATCATAATCAACCGTAAACTTGCACTTGAGAAAAAAAATGTTGAGAATTTGTAATTATAAGACAAAGAATTATTAGTGAAAAAATTATAATCAGCAGGTCCATTTTTGTGATAAATGTTACTATCATGTTACTAATAATCTTATATACATATTGCTACTATTTTTTATTAGAGCTAACAGCAAAAAAATATAGTTAATGTCGAAAATAACTATAATTCTAATATATTATTTTTTTTCTCTCTCAATGTGAAACGTTCATTCTTACGATCCTGAGCGTCAAGATCTCTGCTATCGCTTCGTGTGAGTATTCACTTATTTTGAACGATATTTCATTCCAAGAAATTTGTAGAGTGTGGATAAGTAAGGCTCGTTTTGCCACGTGCCGTTTTTTCTTCTTATCCTCTTATCATACACTTTTATGGGAAAAATAACTAAAATAATAAATAATAATAAAACTTCCTAACCGAAGGATAGGTCGACATTCTGCACTAACCTGCGACATTCTGCAATTTTCATCCTATTATTTCATATGTAAATATAAATGTTATATTTTGTGAATTTGTACTTTTTAGGAATTGAAATGTGTTATTAAAAAATTTGTACAATGCTTCTAGTGAAATTTACCATATTCCTAGTGAACTTTATTATGTTCCTTAGCAAGGACAGTCTTTTCCTGCACTACTAGGAATATAACAGATTTTAAAAGAATTTACATTAAAAAAGATATAATATTTTCCCCGTGTAGGAGGGAGATTTTATTCCGAAACGTGTCACGAGAATGGAATGTAGTTTCGCCGAACGGAATTCGTGCTTTTGATATTGAATGCCGAATCTGGAAAGGTCCGGCGGATGTGCGAGATAAGCGAAGTGGAACGTTCGCGTATCACCGATAGATAATCGCGCGCTCTCGACGTAGCCGATCCCTTTGTAAGAGGCACCACAAGTCGTTGGAGCCACGGCTACTTAAAACTGTCGCCAGACAGGCAGACTCGCACTTCCGGCCTGAATACGCGCCTCGAGTACGAGATCCGGTTTTTTACGTGACAACCGCGAGGTCACACTCGTGGCAGAATGCGATTTAGTTTTCGAAAGTAGGTACGAGATAGCCGCCAACAGATGATACGTGAGTGCATGCGTGTGTGTATGTACATATGTGTGTACGTGTATGCATTGCAAAAACTGATGTGTTAAATTTAACATTTCATGTGTCCCAAATCATCCACTCTCATTTATGTGTAAACTTAACACAAAACAGATGTGGTAAAAAGTAACACGCATAATTGGAAAAAATGAACACAAGAATTTAACACTTGAATATCGTTAGGAATCACAGTTTGTGTTAAATCGACATATGTATAATATGTCAAATTAAATTAAATATTAAATTATTAAATTAACTAAAATAAAATATTAAATTAACTAAAATAAAATGTTACTTTAACACTTGAGAGAAGTATTAAATTAACTAAAATAAAACGTTACTTTAACACTTGAGAGAAGTATTAATCTATGGTTTTGATGAAATGAAAATGTTAAATTGACATAATCTATGTCTGACATATTAAATATATCAATCACACAACCTGTAATTTCTAACGGTATTCAAGTGTTAAATTCTTGTGTTCATTTTTTCCATATTATGCGTGTTACTTTTTAACACATTTGTTTTGTGTTAAATTTACACATAAATTAAAGTGGATAATTTGGGACACATGAAATGTGTTAAATTTAACACATCAGTTTTTACAGTGTGTGTTCTGTTAACAGACAAACGACACAGCTAGACGCCATGTTTAGAAATATTTCTCTTAACTTTCTTAACAAACAAGTTAGTCCAAAAGAATTGTCGAGACAATAAAAAAGATTTAATATATCTCTTTTGTTTTTATTATTATTTTCTCTTTTATTATTATTATTATTTTTGTTTTTATTATCATTATGTTTTTATTATTAATATTATTAGTTATTTTCGGCATCAACTACATCTTGTTGTTTACTCTAGTACATGATTTAATACTTTTTTTCTTTTTAATATATTTTTTTATAGGAAGCTACCTCACCTTATTACACATCGTTGATTCTTTTTTGCGAAATTCTGCGCGATGCGTTGCGATAAAAGAAGTCTAATTTAAGATGTAACATAGTCACCCGGCCTTGACGCGGCCTTGAAGAATGAATAACACAAAACTGAAATTCAAGTCGTCGCGCGACCACTCCCAACAGGCGCAACTCTTGCCCGCGGAGATATCCCGTCGTCTACCCGACGACTAAAAAAAGGAAAAAACAAGGAAATAATAATGGCTCGCGAACTAGCTGTATATAGCTGTTGTTTATATGATGGCCGCTATAGGTTACATTCGCCTTGGAGGTCACAAAGATTAGCTCACCGTGAGAAACTTTATTCCGCGGGACACCGTAAATAGCGGATGATAACGGCACCATTGCCGCATTATATCGTAACGTGTGCCATAAAATTAGATATTTGCTTCATTAATGATCCGCGACGAAAGGTCAAAGGGGACAGTTTGAACCCCTTTCAGAAATGTCAATTCGCGCTTATACAGGCCGTTCCAGCTCTATACGCGTAACCGTGCAATCGGCTTTTCTTCATCGCGGGAGCTTAAAGGGGAACCGTTACTCGCACCCGGTGAGCATTCTGTCGCGCCTTGCGTGAATTATCTCGAAAGCTACGAGCGTGAAATGAGTTTAGCCGTGGCAAGCGCGCGCGATTCTTCGGCGCGAGGGTCACTCGGGGAGAATTTCCCGCGCGCGACGGAACGTTCTTCGCGAAGAAGCGTCGGAGCGAGCCGCCCCGACGAAGAAGCGCTTCTTTCTCCTCGGCGACGCTTCTCGGTACGGCGCTTTTTTTACGACGCTGCGATTTTTATCCCGCGCTTCTATGAACGACAGTTCAAACGCGCGTGCAGCGACCGAGCGCTGCCACCGTGTTCCAAGAATAAAACGCCCGACGGCGACCCGGCGCATCCGCGCGCGATTCGCTCGCTTGCCAAACCGTCGACGTAATCGGCTTCTTATCTCACGTGTTTCTTTTCGCGCCGATGCCGTCACGTTTGCACCGAACGTGCCGCATCGGTCGCGAGCTTCGCGCATGCAGGGCAACCTGGGTCATAACGATGCCAGGGGGCATAATGGAATATGATTAATAATTTTTTACATGCTGCCATGTAACGACATTTTTTGCAATTATTACTGTCAGATATCTCTTACCGCATATTGTTATCAGTTGTCATATTATTCCCAAGACAGCACAAGATTTCCAAAGACGTCTGAAAGACATCAGAGGATGTCTTACGTCTGAAAGACATTCTGAGAACTTTCAAATGTTTGAAGAAATCCCAGAGTCTTCCATTATAGAAATATTGTGCTGTTTGGATCTTAGCTGAGAGATGCTACAAATTTTTCAATAAATATAATATACAATAATATATAATAAATATATAATATATAATAATAAAAATATTAATATATAATAATATATAATAAATATAATATAATATAATATAATAAATATAATATAATATATATATAAAATAAATAATAATAAAATAAGTAAATATATATATAAAATCGAAGAAGTGGTGTAGTGCCTAAAGCAGGGCTCGGAACAGTTTGCCAATTTCGGCCGATTTTCGGGAGTTACGCCTTCTATCTTCCCGTTACCGCGCGGCAATCCCGAAAATCGACCGAAATTGGCAAACTGTTCCGAGTCCTGGCCTAAAGCAATCTCATAATCCAGAGGTGCTTCACGGGTCCAAGTTCGAGTCCAAGTTTGAGTCCAAGTTCGAGTCCTACTAGTGCCAGTGAGAATTTTCAAATGTGATGTAACATTGGAAACAATTTAGTCGTTCCTAAGTCGTTATACTCTTACACGAATTTTTAAAGAATTATTAATTTAATTATATATCCAACAAAGAAGAATAAAGAAAAATTCTCTAAAGTGAACAATTTTTTATTCAAATTTGATAAATAATTACTCAACTTTAGTCATGCAATATTTAAAAATAATATATAAAATAATTAAATGAGTAAATATTTTTTACAATTCCTTTTATGTATATTAAATCTAATAAATAATTCATTAGTTTTCAGCAAAAAATATTTCATCCTGAATAATATTTCTTTTTAATTCAAATAAATACATCATTAGTACCATTGTAGAAAATCATTTATTCAAAACAAATTATTTTTTTTCAGTTTAACTACATTTTTTCAGTGATACACACACACACATAAATATATATATATATATATATATATATATATATATATATATATATATATATATAGGATATTTTACTTTAAGTGATATGGTCGATTATCTCGCGAATCGATGATTTTATTGAAAAATTTTACCGATGAAAGTTGCATGGCTTGAAGGGGGACACATGATGAAAATGTGGACTTGACCTTGAGTGACTTTGTCAAAATCAGGTCAAGGTCATTAATGTTTTTTTAAACGGAAATCCCTATTTTTTATTACATATTCTTATAGCTTATCGTGAGAGTTTTCCAAAATACTATAATAAAGTTACGTTTCATTGAGTACTTTCCGAGTTATGGAGTTTGAAAGTTACAGTCACCGACGTTATCCATGTACGCATGCGCATGTGAGCGGGATTCTTACGCGCGCGCGTCTCTGCGATCTAATCGCACTGCTTGACATACGCTCACGCGCACGAAATTAAGTCCAATCCTGTCCAATTTAACGATTCAACTTTCCTCTTTTTTTCGTATAGCTTTTTTTTTTTTATTTTTTTACCTAAGTGGGTTTTTTCAAAGCTTTTTTCAAAATGGTCGCTTACAGTTCAAATGAAATCGTTGATATTATTCTTGTGCTTGGTGAAGCTGGACCAAATTATTGTAGAGTAGAAAGATTATATCGTAATAGATATCCATTTAGATGACATCCAAATGCAATGCAGATAAGAAGAACGTAGATGAATCCGTAAGAGAAACCGCAAGCAAATAAATGCTGAAAAAGATGTTAATAATCCGCGTGTATTAGCAGTGCTAGCAATGATAAACTTGAATCCTCATATTTCGACTAAAGAACTACAACGTAATTTAGGAATTCCTTATGTCACTGTGTGGAGGATTTTACAAAGACAAATTCTATCCCTACCATATCACTTTAACCCAAGATGTAAGTGAAAATGATATAAGGCTAAGAAGACAATTTTGTCGTTGGGCATTACAAATGATAAGAGAAGATCCAACTTTTTTCCAGTATATTCTCTTCAGTGACAAAACTTCATTTCATAACAATAGACAACTCAACAGGCATGACTTATTTATTGGTCCGCATACAATCTTCACTGGACCCAACATGTTGATAATCAACATCGTTGGAGTTTAAATACTTGGTGCGGAATTGTAAATGGATATTTGATTGGTCCACACTTTTTTGAAAACCGCTTAAATGGGGAAACTTACCTTTCTTTCTTGCAGAATAAATTGCCTGAGCTTTTAGAAGAGGTTGATCTTGCTACTCGACAAAAAATGTGGTGGCAGCAAGATGATGCGCCACCCCATTCTCATCGTACTGTGATGGAATACTTCAATAACATCTTTAGTGAAAGATGGATAGGGAGGTATAGATATATTCGATGGCTTCCACGGTCTCCTGATTTAACTTCGTGTGATTTTTTTTATGGGGCTACATAAAAAATATTGTTTACAAAACTCCGCCGCATCTGCAGGAGACATGAAAAATCAAATAACTAATGTTTGTCGTAGCATTCCTCAAAATATTTTAATTTCAACAGTAGAAAATTTTGAGAAACGGTTAAGGCTATATCTGCAAGAAAATTTAGCTCGGAGCTCCATTTGAACATCTTATCAACGGCTAAAGACATATTCGATTTGATCTTGCTTTAGTTGGCCTAATCAGTGATCGGTCTTACCTTAGTTGGCCGGATCAGTGATCGGTTTTGCCTTAACTTTCAAGCTCCATAACTCGGAAAGTACTCAATTAAACGTAACTTTATTATAGTGTTGGAAGGCTCTCGCGATAAGCTACAAGAATATGTAATAAAAAATAAGGGTTTCCGTTTAAAAAAAACATTAATGACCTTGACCTGATTTTGACAAGGTCACTCAAGGTCAAGTCCACATTTTCATCATGTATCCCCCTTCAAGCCATGCAACTTTCGTTCGAAAAATTTTTCAATAAAACCATCGATTCGCGAGATAATCGCCAATATCATTTAAAGTGAAACTCCCTTATATATATATATATATATATATATATATATATATATATATATATACTTATATTTACATATACAGAGTGTCCGGTAACTGATTGAGCAACCGCCGTGTACAGGTAGAACAGGTCAAAATAAAGATAAAAGTTTC